>NC_134457.1:194125431-194435431 GCF_047948215.1 Lycorma delicatula
TCGACAATTTCTACAAACATATGTAGAAATTTGGAATATGGAGGAACTGCCCAAAAATCACAGAACACGACCTTAATTCACCCTCTACGCAAGAAAGGAGATAAGACAGATCCCAGCAATTATTAAGAGAGAGGAAACGTTGTAACGTAAAGATATTTATTAAAATTCTTTTGTGGAGAATACAAGGCCAAATATACAAGGAATAGGCAGAATATGGAGGTTTTACACCGGGGAAAATCTGTCCGGAACAAATCATAAATTTAAAATGGGTAATTGATGATCTAAGAGAAAATAAATAAAAATATAATAATAGCATTCATAAATTTAAAAAAAGCGTATGACTATGCATAGTGAATCTTTAACAAGCACTCTTAAAGAATTTGGACTCCACATAAAATTAATAAAAATCTGATTAAAGCAACGCTTAAAAACATAAAATCCGGAGTAAAATTTAGAGCAGAGCTCTCTAAAGCGTTCAAGATAAAAACAGAGTTAAGATAGTGAGGCGGTGTTTTCCTGCTTCTCTTCAACTCCGTATTGGAAAATATCATGAGGGAATGTAAAAAGCAGAATAAAGGACTCAAAATTGGGAAACAAATGTAAAATGTAATTGTTTAGTGTTCGCGGATGATCTTGCGTTGCTGTTGGGAGGAAACCTAAAAACAAATAGAAACCCTCCAAAACATAGCAGTAAATATACATACCTTAATATACATAAATATACATACCTTAACTTACAATCGGTGAAATTAACCGATTCATGGAAGCGCGATCTCCGCACCTTCCTCTATCGCTAAAGGTTTCACACAAAAACTCTTCCTTTATCTAACTTCAATTAGACTATGCACTCAGATCATTACTTGATCGAGTCTTTAAACACTAAAAATATTATCCTCATACGAACAAAACAAGTGTTGATCGTAACAACAATTGGTTTCTACATTTCAATTTACTCAAAGTCCTGTTGATTTACTAAAAAATCAAGAAACAGATTCACGAATTTAATAAGTTTCCAATGAAAACATACCCTATCTCTTTCTAATTTGATCCGCTTCTGGGAGCGAGGTCAATGCCTACACTCTCCCACACCGCAGCTCCTTCGCATAACATACATCCACACATTCACCTTATAACAGCGAATATCTAAACTAACCGCTACTTTGGTGCGTTCAGCTTCGTACCTGTGGCAAACATATAAGATATTGTATACATCATCATTGGCCCTATACTCCGGAAACGCCTTAATTAATCAAACCAAATCTGGCCAACCTATTTCGATAAGCACCATGTCCAGAAAGAAACTGTGTAATATGCCGACTGGGGCAAATCTACCTAACCATCTGTATACTTCTCACAGCAGGAAAAATTTCATGCATGTAACGGCCATCGGGGGCGATTAATTTTACCTGAATAATTTACATTAGTAATATAGGGTAAAACGTTATCAGTACGCAATATGTATTATTGTATGATTTTCTATTATAACTAGCCTCCGAAAAATATAAAATCAAGCCATTTCAAACACCTTTATTCAAAAAATACATCATCTCTTTACTTCAAAAATGTATATTCAAATAAATAGTAATAGCGAAAGTACTACAAATAATAATAGTATTCTTTAATTATTCCCCAATAATATTTATTACCTTATGACTGGCTTACTGTGGAAAGTGAGTAATGAAGTAATTTACCGTTGCGTTCTTCACCGAGCCAAAATATTCCAAATAATCACGCTAAGCCCAATGAAATAAAACCTACCGGGTTGGTCCAGTGGTGAACGCATCTTCCCAAATCAAATGATTTGGAAGTCGAGAGTTCCAGCGTTCAAGTCCTAGTAAAGTCAGTTATTTTTACACAGATTTGAATACTAAATCGTGGATACTAGTGTTCCTTGGTGGTTGGGTTTCAATTAACCACACATCTCAGTAATGGTCGAACTGAGACTGAACAAGACTACACTTCATGTACACTCATACATATCATCGTCAATCTTGCGGTAAGTAATACCGCAAGTAATAATTACCGTTCAGTATTATCTGAACGGTAATTATCGGAGACTAAACAGGAAAAAGAAAGCCCAATGAAATTCAGCTTATATTGAAACCCGCAAGTAATACCATACAAATGTCTGCTAATCACAGGGACTAGCTGTATAAAGAGTATCATTATTCTAAAAGAAAGCTGCTCAGATCGTTGATACTTTTACCTCAGATGTTTTACTTGGCAATAAGTTATTGTCATTTTCATAAAGACAAAGAAGGCTACAAGTTTTTGTTATATTATTACACAGTTAATAAAGTATGGAGGTATCATATATTATCTTCGACTTCCCTATATCTTTTTATGCTCTAAAGATAAACGAACGTCTGAAAGGTGTCACAGAGCAAAAGTGATTTCTTTTCGGATGTAACAATCAAGGAGGAATATTTCATCTTTTTATTGTGTTACGCTTAGTGAATATGTTCGAATATTAAATTAGAGGATCATTACACATCGTTTGCTTTCTGAATTACGAATGGGATTCAGGAAAGAGAGGTCATGTATAGGTGTAGTTTTTGCTCTGAAGCCAATTAATTTATTGAAAAGCGAGTGCAGTATAATGGTGAACTGCACATTTCCGTTATTGATTGTAAAATCTGGTATGTCAATAGAAGTTTGCTGAAGCAAAATTCGTGGGAATGTTCTCTCCATTGAATAATAGCAGTTACGATTCATAGTTTGTATAATAATGCAATTGTTTTGATTTTGAATGGTGTAGTAGCAGAGGAAATAAATGTATTAACTAATATAAGAGGGATTCCTCATTGTATCTCTTTCACTCATATTATATAATTAGTTAAAAATCTGATATGGACACCCCGTGATTTTCTTCTACATCTATTAGATTACATATATTTTTTATTACATTTTTTTTTTTGTTATTGAATTATTTATTATAAAATATTTTTACAATCGCAGGTTAATAATTATTTATCAATATATATAAAAAAAAAGAGAGATAAAGTCTGATTTGAATCGATGTGCTTTCCCCTTCTACGATCCAAATATTACATTAATTAAAATTTCATTTGGGCGATAACTCTGGAACCGATGAAAATAAGTATATCGTTGAAAAGCTCTCAATGAGGGCTTATTACTGCAGTTAAGAAAAAGTCAAAAATTCAAATTGTTTTGGATTTTGTGCTTTTTTTTGGATACTTTTGGTCCAGTTTATAGCAAACAAAAGAAAAGTTGCACAACTAGATGTTACACAGTCCTAAATCCAAAATGTCAACATTCTACGGCTAATCGTTTTTGAGTTATGTAAGTTATATACGTACGTAAAGACGTCACGCCGAAACTAGTCAAAATGGATATTTCCGTTGAAAATGAAAACCGAAATTTTTCGTGATTATAATACTTCTTTGTACTTCGTACACGGAAGTAATAATAAATTTAACAGTGAAATCAGAACTTGATAAAGGATTCAGTTTTACCTGACGAATTCCTGAATTCAAATTATATGCTGAAGACTTGACGGCTATTCAAGATTCAAAGAACACATAGAAAACATTACATCATACACTGGATTTATTACTAGCCACAAATATCACTTTTCAAGACCAACAATTATGGATTTCCTTCATGAAGTCCCGTTGAGATGAAAGGGGGAATTAACAACAAAGAATTAGATCGAGGTATCTGGTTTTCTTATATTTAGAATGGGATATTCCTGTCCTTTGCTCCTATCAGCGTGACAAAGATGCAGACCACAATTCTTAATCATTTGTGTGATTAAACAATCATTAAACTGTCCGGAACAGGCGAGACTTTTATTTTATAAAACTGTTGATGTATATTTATGTTTAAACGGAAGCGAAACGTTGATGATATCTTTTCCTGAAAAGAATAAAATGTACAGCCTTATAAAATGCGTTTTAAACTTTATATAAGAGGAGTTTAAATTGTTGAAGTATAAGGAATAAAATTATATATCAAGGGTTAGGAATGGCAAGTAGCAGTACGATCCCAACAAAGAGATTGCTACGAAATCTGTTTTGATTTCAAGACTAAAAGGAAAACGCGAGGGATCATTGGAACTGAAGGGAGTATTATAGGGTGTAGAATCTTAGCCCTGATGTACAGAAGAAGTCCCGATAGTAGAAGTCGAGACATTTTTTACAAGGATATTTTTCATTCGAAAAGCTCAAAATAATTTTATTTGCGAAACTTTATATTTGAATTTATGGGAATTTTTAGGAACTTCTTACTAATTTAACAAATAGTTTATAAACTTTAAGTAGTTTTTTTAGATTATAAATAAGTGTGGTTATAAGGGTAAATGTAATTTTCAACTTCATCTTAAGGAAAGCGTAAAATTTTAAGCTTTGTCTGAATGCTGAAAAATTTTGTTGACAAATTTTTAATTATTCTAATTTTAATGTCTATCAGTTTGTTAATATTTGCTTGTTCGGCTGTTAATTTTGACTAATTGGAATCGACGTAAAGTGGGTTAAACTTAATTATGGTTGCTAACGTCACTTCGATCGGTAAAATTGATTTTGGACTGTTCGTTGTTGAACAGGTCTTGCAGTTTAATTCAGTTTTGTTTGTTTATTCATCCACCCTTACTTAGTTGGCTCTTTAATTAATTGTTTTAGGTTATGGCGTATAATAATGGTCGATTAAAACCTAGGTTTGCTTGTTGTCATATGCTTCCTCGTGTTTATCAGCAAACGATAACCCTTTCACAATAATTATTACGATTCGACATTTTATGATATAAACAAGCTGCCAATAGGATAAGTGTATTGTTAGACTCTAATTTGTACTTTGTTTCTGTGTTTAGATATTATGACAATAACAGTTATGTAAATAAATTGTTTTTGATAAAATTAAAAAAATTTCTCCCATTCTGAGTAGCTTGTGCTTTCCATATTGGATTATTTTTTTATTAACATTGCATATTTTTATGTAACTCTTTTTCTAAAACATTGAGAGAAAATTTACTGATTTCTTAAGTACCGATATCTTAATTCACGATTTACTCCTGTTACTTATTTATTTTACAAGCAACTGATTCTGTTTTACTATCTTTCATATTAGTTTAAGAGCTGAACAACAGTTAGAAATTAAAGTTTTTTCCCCGATTAGGCCTCAGGGACGACGCACAGAAAGTCAAACAGAATTATACTTTTTTTCTTCCTGTATTCTTTCATTCTGCTACTTTGTTCTCGTTTTCTTTCTTCAGTCAATTTTATGCCTGATCTTTTGGCTTTCTCTGGGAGTTTACCGTTTTTACTTCCTTGTACGAAGTAAATGAATATTGTAATCGCGAAAAATTTCGGTTTTCAGATTTCAACAGAAATATCCATTTTAATCATCCCTGAATCCATTTTTACTAGTTTCGGCATGACGTCTGTACGTACTTACGTATTTTGCATTACTCAAAAACGATTAGCTGTAGTAGTTGTAATTTTGAATTTAGGACTGTTGTAATATCTAATTTTGCACCTCCCCTTTTGATGGCAATCAACTGAATCAAAAGTTTCCAAAAAAGCCCAAAATCCCAAAAAATTGAATTTTGGACTTTTTCTTAACTACAGTAACAAACCCTCATTAAGAGCAGCTTTTCAGCAATATATCATAAGTGGTACTTATTTTCACTGGTTCCAGAGTCATAACCAAATAAAATTTTAATTTATGAAATATTTGGATTTTACAAGAGGAAGACAATCGGTTCGAATTTGACTTTTTTTAAACTTCTCTTTTTAATTTAAATATTGAAAATTAAATTCATTAAAATTTATTAATAATTAATTATTAACTTCTGGTTGTAAAAAAAATTACAGTATATAATAATTCAGTAGTAACAATAAAAAAAAATAAAAAATATCAGAAGTTGTTAATGAAATAAAATGTTATGTACTTTCATTTAAAAAAAAAAGTGTATATGTAATTTGATAGGCGTACAAAGAAGTCATGTGGTGTCCACATCAAATTTTTTTTATAAGTTTTCTAGATTGAACACGGTCTTGTATTGTGTTTTTTCATGTTTAATTTTTTAATGTCTATATCGACTTCCGAGAACCATGTGAGTTTAGTTTTTGTTGAGTTAAATTTATCAAAAATTTGTTTTTTAAGTCTTTGTGGATCCAATCTGAACTAGTGACCGTAAACTTGTAACCTCCTTTTTTATTGTGTTGTAGATTTTATCTTTGTTTCTGAAAATTTCGTTTACGCTTTTGAGTTTGTGGATCCCATTTTTAAAGATTGTCAACAGTTTGTGTTTGTTTTTATGTTTAAACATAAATGTTTCTAGGATTCTTTTTTCCACTTTGAGAATTTCTCTATCTGAAAATTTTTGGAGGCATTCGGCTGCATATAGAGCTTCGGGTAAAATGACTGTGTTGTAGTATTATAAGATAGTGGTTTTTTATTGTAGTAAAAACTGTTTTTTTTTTTATATATAAAACCTTCGGAACCACCGTTACGTATTGCTTCAGAGGATGAGATTTGTAGCTTGTGTGAAAATGTCATGCCTGACCGGGATTCGAACCCGGGACCTCCGGATGAAAGGCCGAAACGCCACCACTCACGCCACAGAGGCCGGCTTCTTATTGACTTAAAGTTAAACTTTAAAGTAACTTCTTGTTAAATTTATTTTCTTGATTCTCTCTCATAGCTTCTTTTTCTAGAACTTTAGGTGTTATAATTTCACCGTGGTACTTAAATTTTGGAACTATTTGGATTTCTTGATTTTCTTCTATTTTGGTTTTTTTATTTTCCTTAACGTTTGTGAAGCATTGCGGTTTTTGAATTAGCGTTTGTTATATTTAAATAATTTTAAAAACTGTGTCTTATTTTTTATTACTCTGTCTGTCAGAAGTTTCAGAACTGCCTAGTACAATATGATGAAACTCGCAAGATGTCTCTCTTTACCTTGCCCCGGTGGGGTTTCAGGCCACTCAGAATTCGAAAACTACTGGAACAGTTATCCGTATTTTTAATGTATGCATTAAGTTCGAACTAAATTGTTGTTCTATATATTAAACCCGTCAAACTGTTTTGACCACAAAATTGGAGTTTCAAAATTTAGAAACTACTTTACCTGTTGCATTATGTATACAATAAGAATAATAAAATTTACTACCGTAATGCGATTGATTATCGTAAGTTTACATTGCTAAAATTGAGTTTTTATGAATTCTTAGGAATATTTGTGATAGTGTTGAGGGACACCCAGGCGATGCCGGGTATGCAGCTATATGTAATTGGGAAATTTCAAACACTGTTTCCTGTTTACCGAAACTGCGTTATCTTTTCTCAATATAGATTTGTTCGAGTATTCATCTTGAGAATTTTTACCTTTCTTTGTAATAATGGATATTAGTTTTAACACATTAGATAATTGAATTCTATCAGAGGTAATAATGATGTAAGAAGTTTTTTCTAGTTTGATGACTCACTGATTTTATTTTCATAATACTATTATTTTCATTACGTATAAAAATAGATTGACGCAAAGTTAAATGTAATTTTTCTTATCGGTACGTATTATGACAGTATTATTTTAAATTAGTTCTATGAACTGGTTATTACAGTATAAGCTTAGATTTTGATTTTTATGTCTTTTCTTTTGTTGTTGTAAAACTATATTTTACGGCATCTAATAACCGTATAATAAAATATTTAGTTGTATTATTTCAGTTTTACATTTTTGAGTTTAGAATATTCGTGGATCTCCCTGTTAAAAAAAAATTGCTTTTGGACCGCTTAATCTTAAATGTAAAATTGAACTTTCAAGTAAGCTATTTCTTGTTAATCACTTTCTGAGTTGGATACAGGAAAATTATAACAATTTTAATTTTTTCTAATTAAAAAAAAAAATTAGTTTATATATATATCTAATTTATAAAAAAATCTGATGTGGACATTACATAACTTCCTTTTACGCCTATTAAATTACATATTCGCATTTTTAAAAGTACATAAAATTTTATTTCATTAATAACTTCTGTTTTTTTTTTATTGTTGTTATTGAATTATTATTTATAGTAAAACTTTTTTTACAATCGGAGGTTAATAATTATTAATAAATCAATATATTTAAATTAAAGAAAAAAAGTTAAAAAAAAGGAGGTGAAGTCTGATTCGAATCCGATATACGTTTCCCTTGAAAGATCCAAATATTTCATTAATTAAAATTTTATTTGGCTATAACTCTGGAACCAATGAAAATAAATACTACTTATGATATATCGGTGAAAATCTCTCAATGAGGGCTTATTACTGCCGTTAAGAAAAAGTTCAAAATCCAAATATTTTGGATTTTGGGTTTTTTTGAACACTTTTTGTTTCGTCGATTGCAATCAAAGGGGAGGTGTACAACTAGATGATACAACAAAATTTCAAGATCTTACGGTTAATAGTTTTTGAGTTATGCGAGATACATACGTACGTACAGACGTCACTCTGAAACTAGTCAAAATAGATTCAGGGATGGTCAAAATGAATATTTCCGTTGATATCTGAAAACCGACATCTTTCGCGATCTCAATACTTCCTTTACTTCGTACAAGGAAGTAAAAATGTAAATGTGATCCCAAATGTAATAACTGAGTTTAGATTTACGAATATACTACAAATTATAATTTGTAATTTCTAAGCAATTGCAACCAAAAGTACATTAAAAAACCTATTTCCGCTGTATTTTCTATATCACCTGCTCTAAAGTTCAATTATTTATCGGGTGAAATCTACATTCTCTCATCAAATTTCTACTGCTGAATTAACTGTTCGTTTATTTAATTTTTAAATAATATTGAAGTGATCATGATCCCTGAAGAAATCCCTATATCAGTAGTTAATATTTCTTCTGTTACCACACCGTTCAAAAACCAAAACTATTTTATATAATGAATTCTCGAATTTTAAAACAACCGTCAAATTTTCAGGATATAAATTTGAATTAAAGAATTCTTCAGGTTAATCTGCATCCCCTTACCAAATTCTAATTTCAGATGTTAAATAGTCTTCATGTAATTAAATATTAAATAATGTAGAAGTAACATACCTGCCTTGAGGAATCCTATCCTCTTATATAAGTTTTTTATGCCGCTTAATTTAAACTGAGAACAATGGGGTTAAATTTCGTATAGCTGCTTTTATTAAATGCAGAGAACAGCCCCGTGAATTTGCCACATCAAACGTCTATTGTTATTATCAAACTCGTTTTCATAATCGGTAACGGAAATGTGCAGTTCACCGTTATATTACGTTTTCGATCAAATTAATTGTTTCAGAATGAAAATAGGACCTATACCTATCTTTATTTCCTGAATCCTATTTGGAATTCACAAACAAACGATCTGTAATGATCCATTAATTTAATATCCAAAAGTATATTTTGTAAGTCTGATCTAAGACGATAGAGTAACTGTTTTCTAATTATTCTTCCGTAACAGTTTCATTTAATTGTTTTAACGTTCTTGTAAAAATAAATAAATGACTTCTGTTTTGAGCTATCTTTCAGACGCTTGCTTTCGCTTTAGCACATATTAAGAAGATAAGAGAAATGGAAAGTTTGGAAAAAAGTAAGTCGGCAAAGCTTTTAAAAAATGATGATGTTTTCTCTTATCGCAGATACTAGTTATGCCGAAGAATTTGTAATTTGAAAATATTAAGAGCTGACTGTTTTTTAAACATTTTACTTAGCTACAAATCAATCTCGCTGTATATTTTTTACGTTTCTTTTTTTAGTATCTTTTTTAGCTGTATATTTTTTTACATTTTTATAGTTAGTTTGTGTAATATTTTGACGATTAATAAAATCGAATTTAACGATAAAAATCGAGGGTTACATTTACAAAGAAATAAGTGCAATATTACATCACGGATCTTCGATTCGTAAAGGTCATTACACTAGTTTTATTAAAAAAGGAAAAATATGGTATGAAGTGAATGTTATGACTACCAACAAAAAAATTGGCCGTGAAATTCAATTTGTTTCTCTAAAAGGCAATAAATTTTAATAATAAATCCATATTATAACAATCAGTAATTCATAAAAAAAATATAAGAATAATCAAACAAAACGCAGTGATATCCAAAAAAATTACAATGAAATTGTAAACCGTACGGTAAAAGTCTCGCAGATATCATTTCTTCCGCTCAAAAAACAAAAATTTCTGTAATATAAATAAAACTGCTTTTAACAAAAAAGGTAAGACACTACATCTCTATTACCAAAATCTGTTATTAATTTAGAATTTTCTTTAAAAAAAAATACATGTTAAATGTACGTAATAGACAATAGATGTACAATAATAGATAATAAGCAATGTTTAAGCGTCCCACATAGTAAGCAAAAACAAAGAAAATTTGCTATAAAACTCTTAACGGCTCGATTTCATTTTTTAAACAAAGAATAATCATAACTGTATTATTTCTGTAAATGTGATATGGATTATATATAAATGAAATCGGGACGGTAAGAGTTTTGTAAAACATTTTTCTTCTTTTTTTTTCTTATTTGGTACGCTCGAACATTGTTTATTATTATCTCATGTATTTTGTTTTTCTAAAGAAAATTCTAAATTAATAACAGATTTTGATAATAGAAATGTAGTTTCTTACCTTTTTTAATATCGGTATCGTTTTGTTAAAAACAGTTTTATTTGTATTACTGAAATTTTTGTTTTTTGTGCGGAAGAAATGATATCTGTAAGACCCTTACCGTACGGTTATAATTTCATTGTAATTTTTTTGGATATCACTGTATTTTGTAGTTTGTGATATCACTGTATTTTGTTATATTATAATATTAATAATTTATATTATTTAATAATAATATTAATCATATTTAATAATATTTAATTTACTTATGAGCCTAATGAATACTTAGGCTCATTCCTAAGTATTCATTATAAATCCAGTTGAACTGAAATATAACGTTTTTCACCCTTATTTTATTCTTATATTCGATTTTTTATTGTACTTTCCCCCTACGCTTTTTTTGTTAAATTATGCAATTACATTTCATTGTTGTAATTTTTCCTCAGGTATCGTCACTAGTGTACCATAATTGATTATTGTGTACAAATTTGTTGCTATAAATAATAATGCATAAATGTCTTATACAGTATTAATAACCTCTTTCCCCGAGCAACAGAAGATACCAAGTCATCTTAAGTCTGGTAAGGATTGGACACACCAGGCTTACCCACGCTCATCTACTTGGCTCTCTTCAGAAGATCTGTAAGGCTTACAAGGTCAAATGGTGCGTGCACCATCTGCTCTTTGATTGTCCAGTTTTTGGAACCATCCGACAGAATTTGACCTGGGTTCGGATATGAAATTCTATTAAACCAGAACGAAGATGTAAAACGTCTGATGCGGTTCCTCGTCTACATTGGAATGAATTTAGTGATTTTTGTCTGATTTATGTATTTTATTTTGTATTTGTTGTTGTTACTTGTGTATGTTTATTCTTTATTGTTTATGATTTTTGTTGTTTTATATAATACTACATGATAGTGTTACTTTAGTCGCTAATGACTATAATTGTTGACGCGACTGTAAATAAAAGCATTAAAAAAAAAAATTAATAATTGTTATATATTTTTAAATTAATTATCTCAAATATTTTAGTTTTTATTTCAATATAATAGTGTTTGTGCAGTAATGATTGAATTGTAATTTGTTATGCAAAAGACTGAGATAACGTAAACTTAATCAAGTTTACTGTGTTAAATTATGGTAGTAATAATAATACAATGCTGTAAATAATTCATGAGAAGGTAAATGGAGTATGGAATCATATTGTTTGTTGTATTTTGTTTAGCCCGTTTTGTTGGCTGCACTGAAATTTTCCATGCATTTACGTATAAGTATTCTGTATTCATTGACTGTCATAACCTCACGATTAGATTCACAATACGACCTATGTGTATCCGTATTCTGTTAGTAATAGCGTTGTATTGTTAGGCGATGCTTGGTTATATGTTGATAAATGCAACGGAATAATAAAAGCGGATTTAATATTGATATTCATGTATATTTATCAGTGGACTAATGAAGTTGACATTGGCGTATTCTGGGGAAAAGTAGTTTCAGTGATAGTTTATCTTTAAACTTACCTATATATGCAAACAGTATTTCTTCAATATAATATTGTTTTGGTTGTTGTAGATTATTTAAATTATTTTTATCTGGGTTGAAATTTTTGTAGGAGAAAAAACTTAGATATTTGTTTTTCGTTTGTTGACAGAAACATTTTTTAAAATATTGATTTTAAATGGCATCGACTGCTGCAGTCATTAACCACTTAACACCAATAATGTGCGGTTACCCAGCCTCGGTTTTCCATCCGAAGGCAAATTGCACACAATATTGTGTAACGTTTGTAATCTATGGGACCGGTGTTATTAAACGTGACTTGGAGTTTAGCAATTAACGGTTTTTAATTTCCTTCTTTTTTATATAAGATGATACTTGTGAAACATTCAATCGCTGTGATCGTAAAAGAGTAGTTTACCGTCTTAACCGCGTATCTAACTTTATTGTATTACGTGTTACTATTACGGGCGAACGTTAAGAAAAAGCTGACAACAGTTGTAGGACTTTCCGTCACGCGGTTAAAGCCGGGTTCCGTTTCTTGATGGACTTACACACACAACTTAATTAAAAATATTTATAATTTTATTTAAATATAAAATTTGTTCATTTATCTAATTCAATTCTAACTAAAGGGCGCGCGCATAATGTATTTAATTTGCGCGGTTGTGGCTGTACTAGCGGCGACTGTCGGCAGTAACAAAACTAATGTAATTTCACAACTTACATAGAAAAAATTTCGCTTGTACGGTCCGCAAACTGGTGTAGCCGTGAGGCTTAACGCACCATGATCGAGTTCGAGACCCGACCAGACCGAGTTACTTTTTTACATTTTAAATATTATTAATTTATTTTATTGTACCGCTCAAATGTGACATCACAATATAGCAGACGACTACAACAGCAGTAGATAAGTGCTACCAACCTTTGAAATATTAACAAAATTAAACAATATAAATATTTCAAGTGTCAAAAATTATTTGGTCCGTGTTAAATTTCACATTTTTCGATCCAAGAGGACGAGGGAAAAGGGAATTTCCCACAGGAAAAAGGGAATTCCATGATGGCGGACTGCGACACTAGCGCTCCTTGTGGTGACAGGGGGGTACCATTGACGCAGTATGCTCACTTAGCCACTAGTTCAGAGCATTTTTTTGGGGTAGGGTGTTGTTAAAAATGTTTTTTGCAGATATTGTATTTTTTAATTATTAAAAAATGTGCCCAAGAATAGTATGACCTTAATTAGGCGTAATTTCGACATACTGAGAGTAATCTTGCTCTACAGCCTCACCCCCTTGATCTTTTAAGTAGAAAATTTAATGGCATCAATGCCTCGTATGTAGAAGTAATCTGATCAATTTTCTTCATAATCGGTCTAGTAGTTTTGGAAATATAAGGTGGTTTAAAGGTCAATACCGAACACATGTCTATACGAACATTAAAATCCGGAAAATTTCCAACCGGTTTTTTGGGTTCCTTAGGTGTCAAAACGTCAAGATCCGATGAAAACCGTATATGCCCATATTGGGCCGATTACAATACTTTTCCTTCTAGAACTGTAACACTATCTAGACGGTAAAGTAAAAATAATAGTAGAATTCATGGATATTTTATACGTGGGATCGTATTAATATTAACGTTTTCATTAATTATATATTAAGAGATATTCGTTATTAAGAAACTAAGAAGATTCTTCATATTCAGATTCCCAGTCTGAACTTCATTAACTCTTACTTAAAGCAAGTTCATCTAATGGATAAAAAAATTGAGCAACGAATAAAATATAATGCGCAATTAATATTAAATATTTTAATTACCGACTTTAATTTAGCGGTTTACCAGGTAAATCATATAAATTCGTTGAAAAGTACGTTTACAAACAAAATTGTTATTTTTTATCCATTCAACAGGTTATATGTTTTTATATCTAATGGCATATCCTTATGATGATAGATGAATTTTACAGTGTGTGTGAAAACCACCAATCCTGGCCGGATTGGTTTTTATGAAACTTCCTGATAAAAGATGTATTCGCTACCTATCCCGGTTGTTGTGCTGCTTGCGTACGAGGTTGGTGATTGTATCAGAATAGTTTTTACTTATGTGTTTATATTTTGAAGAAAAATTAAAAAAAAAAAATTAAATACTACCTGTACATTTTCATCAACTCTTCTTTGCAAGAGTAACTTTTATCCAAGTTATTTTATTAGAATTATAAAAAGAACAATAAATTTTAACACACTTTTATATTTCATCATCCTTTAATTTGATGCCTACCTTTCAAATTAAAGTTGTAAATTACTTTGAACATAGAAATGAGGGTATTCCCCGTAAAATAATTTAAAATAAAAATTTAATTTCATTTAATATCTAAAAACAAGTTGTCAATAATTGTTAGTGGTTATCGATTCAAGAAACAGGTATATCAGGAAAACTGAAATATGTACAATAATTATCCAAAAATGATAAACATAGATTGTAATAAATGTTATCATAGCTTTAAAAATGTATTTCCAATTTTAAAATTAAATAAACGGGTCTAATTATTATTTTTACCGTTGTATTTTGAGGAAAGTGTAAGAGCTTGGTCTAGTGGTTGATTACAACAAAGACGATAAAGAATTCAAGTAGCTCTTTTGAATGTCTTTGCCTTGACATTGCTTCCTGTTCAAGTTAATATCGATAGCTGATAAATATTCATGAAATCTCCTGATAGTAAATAAAAATTGTTTTATGATTATATCATTAATCAGTTATTAGAATCATAATACTTCTATCGATTGTGGTATTCTTATAACAAACGCTACATAACCGACAGCATCTCAGACGGTTAAATTACAAAGAAAAAATAAACAAGTTAAAATAAATAAATCGTAAACAAATAATAAAAAAAATGTATAGTAATCAGAACCACAATAATAATCAGAATAATAGTAATAATAATAAAAATAAAATAATAATAGACAAAAAAAATCCCACAATAATAATTAGAATAATGACAATCAATAATTGCAACAGTAAAGCGTAATAATATTAAATTTCAATTATAAACAAATAATTATAAATGTCAATAATATAAGTATATTAATAAATAGGGACTAGATACAAAACAGAATTAAACTAATCATCAGGATTTAGTCACAGGTAAGTAAATAATGAAAAGCAGAATTCAGCCCCATCGACAAAAGACATTGGCATAATCGCTAATCCTAAGTCTTTTAACCAGTAATCTTGTATTAATAACAGTAGTACAATAGGTAAGATAAGTATAAAGTTCCTGCATTGCAAATACTTTTGATGCTCACAAATAAAATTACCTTAACAGTTTACGAGTGCAATTTAGTACATTATCTCTTTCACTTGTAGTCTTACAGGAACTCACCGAACCATTTCTTGTTTTTGTATAACAAAACTGGAATTACTCGTAACGTCATTGTAATCGCGTCGAACTTAGTTCACTAGAAATTCGCTTCATCACTGACCTCCTCGCAGAATAGTCTCGCTGACTGACATCTCCCAGAACTCGCATCCTGCTCACTCTTATCTCGCAGAACTCGCATCTCAAACTCTCCTCGTGAAACTCGCATCTCGCAGACTCTCCACGCGGAACTGAGAATATAAACACTCTCAGTTAAAAATCCGGAGTATTTATACTCTTACACATTATCATGAAATTCCTACCCTGGTCCGGTAACCCTTCTCACGGAACGAACATCTGTTTACATGTGGCAGTGGACAGTATTACAAAAGATGATTGTTAAACGGACCTGTTAGTTTAACTAAAAGGTTTTCTTTTAATCCCTTTCTGAATTTCTTCCATTATTATATTTTCTTCTTAATTGGCAGGAATCCGTTACTAAGGTTCGTTATACCGGTCTTGTTACAATATTTATATATTGTAACTATATATATACACAGTTTGTTTTATCAATTACAGCTTGTCGCTAAATCCTATTCAATATAAATTTTTAAAAAAATCTGTAAACAAAGTTTAATTCTTTCCTGATATTGGTTATTTATTCTTAGTATAATGGGAAAATAAACCAAAAAAATATATATTTTTAATTTTTATCGGGTCCTCACCCCCAATATTGCTCCCAAAGTATTTTTTTTTTTTTTGGCGGGGGGTCACTTGCACTACTACTATGCTTAGAAACACATAAAAAATCAGTTAAAAATATGCAAAAATAAAAAGATAGGTGTTTTCGATTTTTGAGGAAGGGAGGAATTTTGGAGCAAATATTTTTAAAATTAATAAGATAAGCGTCCATGCATGTGTAGAGAGCTTAATATAAAATGAAATTATGTTTGCAAAATTTTGAGAAAATCTGTCCCAAAAAACTATTTATCTCATCCCTTGGAGATATTGACCGTAAAATTTTAATAAAAAATTGTCCCACATAAACGAATTTCTGTACAAAGTTTCATTAAAATCGGTTTATACAGTCAAAAGTTGTTAAGCCTTAAGCAGGCCAGTACATGTATATATACGTCCGAACATTACTTTTTGTGGTCCCTGGTTCATGAAATGTAACCCACCGTGTTGGTCTAGTGGTGAACGCGTTTTCCCAAATCAGCCGATTTGGAAATCGCGAGTTCTAGCGTTTAAGTCCTAGTAAAGCCAGTTACTTTTATACGGATTTGAATACTAGATCGTGGATACCGGTGTTCTTTGGTCGTTGGGTTTTCAATTAACCACACATCACAGGAACGGTCGAACTGAGATTGTACAAGACTACACTTCATTTACTACACACATTCATATCATCCTCATTCATCCTCTAAAGTATTATCTAAAAGGTAATTCCCGGAGGCTAAAGAAGAAAAAAAAAAGAAAAGGGTCGTGAAATGTAGAAAAATGCAAAAAACCCGTGCCCGATTTTGTTGACTGAAAAACTTTCTTTCTTACAGCATAGTTCTAGAACTGTAATGCCAGGAATGTAATAATTTGGCAAATTTTATTCTAAAATATTTATCGCTTTATACTGAAGATACCGCATTTCGACTTACATGGAATCGAGACGACGTGGAGTTTAAAAATATATGTTTACATTTTTAAAGGCCGTAAATTAAGTCTAATATGGATAACGTTAATGTTGTTTACATCTTTTCCCGGACATTAAAACTAATATTGAATCGGCATGCGTTTCTCTGGAGTTCTTTATTTTCACTTGATAAAAAGAATGTAAGCATATTATATTAAGACCCATTATAAATTCTTTACGTCTAAATGTAATTTTTGAAGCCTTTCACTTTTGTCTTAACAAAATTATACATAAATAAAAACTTAACTGCTTTCCAGGAAATAACATTACGTTGTTGATAGCATTAAACGTCAACTACCCTTCTACAGTTAATCTGCACACTCATTTCATTCTATCATTTAATTGGCTGTCCATTATGAACTTTCTCTCGTCACCTATTAAATGGATTTAAAAAAACTAATCTCAATCTTTTAACATCATGTTATGAATTTAGTTAAGGAATTATTGTTTACGACTGCGGTCAGGAAATTTTGCAAACTTATGACTCGTAAAGTAAACGTTATTTTTACGTTCTCTTGTAATTAAGAGTACGGTAATTGCATTTTTTATTGTTAATTTTTAAACCATCCACCTGGCGAAAGCAGCTAATCCTTTAAGGTCCTTTCTTATCCATTGTTTTAATTTAAATTTATTCTAAATTCATTATACCGTTTTAGTTCATTATTATTAGTCCAGTTAAGTATAATATATCCTCTTTTTTGTGGTAATTTATTGTTTTATATTTTGAAAATTAGTTTTTTATTGTTAAGTATTTTATTGTATCGTAATGTACTTGTAAATTAAATTTTTTATTACGTTCTTGAGCTTTATTCCGGTTACAATTAAGATATTATTTAAAGAATTCTTTTTTTAATTTAATCGTTTATCTGTGTTCATTCTTCTAGGTTTATTAACGACCAAAACGGTTTAACTGAATAAATTTATTCCTTTCTTTTACGAGTATTTTAATTAGAAGATTAATTTATAGTACCTATTATACTATAGTATATAATCAACTAAATTAAATTATATCTCACAATTTCCTCTGCAGCTACCGTGATTTTTGTTTGGGTTTTATTTTCCTGGTATCAGAAGAAAGAGCTATGCTGTAAGAAGGAAAATATGGTAATCAGTCAAAAAATGGAGTATGGTTTTTTTTTCATTTCAAGATATTTCATGACCCAGGGACTCAAGTAACAAAAAAAATTGGGTAATTTTCGTACGTATGTACGTATGTTGGCGTGTTTGACTCTTAATAACGTTTGACTGGATAAACCGATTCTGATGAAATTTTGTACAGAGACTCGTGTGTATGGGGCAATTTGTTGGTAAAATTTTAGGGTCAATATTTTCAGGGAGCTGGGTAGATAGTTTTTTGGGGTCAATTTTCTCATAATTTTGTAAACGTTATATTAAGCGGGGTACGTTTACAAAATAAACCCTAACGAAAATCTCGGAAGCCACAGAGGAAATCTTGAGATAAAATTTAATACTATAATTTACTTTAACTGATTACTATAGTGGAGTTCGCAGTACATGCGTGCATGCTTATCTTACCATTTAAAAAAAAATTGCCTTCATATTCTCCCCTTCTTCTTCAAAAATTGAGAAAGCTTATCGTTTTCTTTCATATTTTTTAACCAAGTTTTTTGTCTTCCTAGGCATAGTAATAGTGTAAAAAAAAAAGCTTTCAGATTAGGGAAGCCGATCAATGTTTAAAAATGTTATTTTTTGAATTTGTTAACTTGCATTAATATAGCGAGAATTTTTTTCCAAATTTTTTATGATACTTTTTGAAATATTGAATGAAAGGATTTTGGAATCCTTTACACGAAAAGAATTATAAAGGTCGATATTAAAAATCATAATACAAGAATTTGCAAACATTATTTTAAACTTTTTTTTTTTGAGATTCTTTGGAGCAATCTTTTACTATTAGTAAATATTTAATTTAAGTGAAAATTAAGTCATCCCACTTTCTATAACGGATAATCAGAAATTGAATTTGAAATTTTAATGGATATTAAAATGGAAAAAATTTCATCAATGAAAAAATACTCTCTCGCATAGTATTTCTCATGAATGCCCTCTTATGTTTTTTTCTGATAAAATTTACGGAGCCTACTAGAAAGTATAAATAGCACATCGACCGGGTTGAACCAGATCTAAGTGTGGTAGTATGAAATTGATATATATATTTATCTGCCTGTTACGTTAATAATTTTAAATTGATTTAATATTATTAATATAGCGCGTAGTTTCTTTTTTTTCGATTTGTTCTGTTCTTGGAATTATATTTGTTAACGTTAAAACAACATCTATGCGTTCCTTAATCTGGTATATGTTTTATGTCTGTTGTAAAATTAACATCATTGATTTTGATAAGTTGTATCTTAACACTGGTTTATTATTACCATCTCTGGAGTAACAGACGATGACCGGAACATTATTTTAATAGATTTGTAAAAGAGTTATTGCATATACTCATATACAGGAAGGTTCGCTTCTTTGTTTGTTGTAGCTGTAACGATTTTTCATTTTTCCATATCATTTATTTATTTTTCTGTTTCTTCTTTATCCTATATTTGTGAGTCTGAAAAATAAATTTACGAGTAACTTGTTACTTTAATAATACTCTGTTAAAACTCGTTCTCGAGTCTTAGATATCTATAATTTCGTGTAGATTTTCCTGTAAATAGTCTACGGAACAACATTGTAGATTGGATCTATCGGGCAGTTTCACGAATATTTGATTTGCCTGAACGTCCTCCGATTTATTAAAGATGTATTTGTTAGCTAACATTTTTATCATATATTTTTGATTTGTGTTTGCTACGTTGCTTGCGGTGAAAATGTTACAAATCAACTGTAATCTCCTATTTGATGGACAAGCGATCATGAAACAATCTGGTTTTATAATTACGGGTTTTTTTTTTAATTAAATTTATTTACTGTTTTTAATTTTCATTTATATAGTCATCTCTTCCCCTGTTCGAGTAGAGGAAGTATATAAAATACATTGTTTCCCTAGTGAAGAGCCATTGTTTCATTATTTGTCTCAGTCTTTCCTACGATTGTGATTCATGTAAAGCATGTAAGTTATAAAAGACACAAGTCGGGTTATTTCGTTGATAGTGATGATGTTTATTTTTTTTCTAGCTATTCCCTTTGATGAACAGAGTGAATGTGTCATTAGTTGAGCTGAATTCACCTGTATCTCGGTGGTTTTGGCATCCAACAATATATTCGGCTTGAAGAAGATAACGGAAAACCTGTTTATTCCTATTTAGTATGCCTGGCATTATATACCTGTTATCTTGAGAAGAGTTATACCATTTTCGGGATTGGCTTGTAACTCATGTCGGATTGCCTTCAAAACATTTTGGTTGTGGCACAACGCGCGCGCCCCACACACACAGTCATCTCGGCTTTTTGCCGATATGCTTGGTTGTAGTCTTTAGCTTTTTTTTATTCATCTGAATATCCTTCTCTATGAAGTTCAGCGAATAGTTTCCATTTGAGTTTTATTTTATTTATATTGTATAAATATTCTTGTTCTTTTTTCACTCAGTATTAAAGATACTAGGAACTGTGACCAAAAAAATTACATACGCCTTCCTGATATAAATGCGGTTTTTTGTCCTATTGTAGCATTACGAATGCCATATTATATTGTTTCCTTGTCGACGTCAGTGAAGTTATATAAATTTTGTTTTACAGTTTTAACTAACGAGAAGACAATTCAATTCGGACTTTTATTTAAATAAATTTCAGCGTGTTAGATTATTATTTCAACTAGTAGTTGTAAAGTTTGTTGTTACGTAGAAACAGAAGAAAACAAACAGTCATCTTAAGAGTCCGTTATCCGATATTTTATTTAGATTGCCATTAAGAAAGATATAAAGGGAGAGATGGAGCAGTGAATTGCCGAGTTTCCAAATATCATAAATTTCTTCTTCTAACTGCCAAAAAAATACGTTTCCTTTTTACAGAATGGGATTTGCTGTGGGCGCTGAAAACATATCTCAACTCAACAACATTCCTTAGTTTTTACGGTCAGCACCCACTCGATGTTACTGCCTCTCTGAACACTATATTTTTCATTCAACTGGCGTAGAATCAGCTCTTGTGATTTTTATTTTACTTTTTTTTTGTTTCATTATTTTTTTTTTGCTGGACGGATCTATCTTTGAACGTTTACTGACATCTGTGTTTTATGCTCTAAACTTTATAGCATCTTTTAGTAGTTTATTTTATTTACTCCTAATTTTGGATATATATATATATATGTGTGTGTGTGTGTATGTGTCATCGAATTTTCAACTTAACTGCTAGAAATAAATAAATAAAAACAACTTTTCTGTAACTGTTCTTTCTTAAATACTGTTCCGCATATTTTTTTTAAAATGAATAATAACTTTTAATATTTTTATTTGCCAAATATTATTACTTCCAGCTTATAACATGTTTACGAAAATAAAACATCGATAGTCATTGATCTTTGTTGGTATTTTAGATCAGACCACTGTATTTTTTGAAATGTCCTCTGCATCGACCGTTAGTAAGTCCGGATTAAAGACAGTTCAGGGTTGTATAGGAGAATATGTAAGGCAACCATTTTCTTTTGTGTTAACAGTATTAGCAGTAAAAAAAAAATGTATAAATTTATCTTAAGAAAGATTAATTAAGAATAAAGATTTTCAATTTGAAGTTATAATACTTTTAAATTAATGCTATTGGATAGAAAACGGTTGGATAAAATGTCTTTGTAGACAGGTTTAGAGGATTGCAGGAAAAACATGTCATTTCGGGGGAGAGTGTTAAGGGTTATTAAATTTAAAAGATTGATTGCTGGAAAATACGAGAACCAAGATATTTTTCCTTGAAATATGATGTTAGTTTTAGAGTAGTCGATCCACGTCTAAAACGAGCATTCGTAATGAAATTTAGGAATATTTAGATGATTTTGATATATTTATTTGAAAAACGCATGAAACGTTTTCGGTAAAATTACAAAACCGCTGTGTTGTTTAGTTTTAGTTTGACTTGTCAAAACTTACCGTTAAAATTTTAAGGAATTAAGTTCAAAAATGTTGTGAAAACTGCTTTTCAAATGTTGCAGATGATGGTGAAGTTTAGCCAATGTTAGTGATAACTATTCAGTTTGAATATATCAACTGCGTACTTAACGATATTAACTTGCTAACATAAATATTTACCCCTCGTTTTTGTAACGTACAACAAAACCTCGTCTCACCGAAAGTTCGTTTACGTCTCACGTGGCAACAATAGACTAAAAATAATAATACCTCATATAAATCAGCTCTGTTCACGTAACCATATGTTTCTAGTAACTTTATATTGTTGGCACTTTGGCTGCCAAAAAACCTAGTCTCATTACTTTATTTATAGACCTCGTATTAAAAAGAAGTTATATCCTAATAGATTTTAATGTTATTGATTTTTAAAAAAATATATAAAATTACTTGTTTGATTATATTTAAATATTTTAATTTTGATTTTTGAAGCCAGGATGCTCAGCAAAATAAAGCAGTAACTAAAATTTTTATTATTGTATATTAACATCACAATTTCGAAAAATATGTTTTCAACTTTCCTGAAAGTTTGGGCCCTCATGCATAACATCAGTAGGTTTTTTAGATTATAATATTCACTAAAATTGATTTTAAATAAGTTAAAATCAAAATTTAAAAAAAAGTTTTAATTTTTTTTCTTTAAATTTGGGAGCTTTAATTTTTTTTAAATTTGCGAGCTTACCTATCAGGGAAGTGGTATTAAGTTATTTTAGTGACTTTATTTTCTAAACAAAATACGTTTTGAGCATTAAAAATTTGAAATTAAGAATTTTTTTCATTTTGGGGTTTTCCATACTCAAGGGAAAGCATTTCATTAAAATAAATTAAAAAAAAAAATAATCCCTAAAACGTGATAATAAATCTAAAAAAAAATTTAAAATCGTTTAAAAGATACATAAAGGTACAGCCATAATTCTAAATACACAAAGTTACAATTTTCTAGGAAAAAGGTGAAAGTTTTTGGCTTTTTTTTTTAGAAATACTAAAGAGTAAGAGCTATTAAAAAAAAATTAAGATTTATGTTTTAAATTAAATGGGTAACTTGCGAACGGATTTAAATTTAAAATAGATTTAAAAAAACCTTTTTTTTCAGTTCATAAAATATTGTTTGTTACCACAGACCGTTGGAGTGGGATTTGTGAATTATAATAAAAACATTTTTATTATAATTTAAAGGCCTATTGATGTAGAAAATATAAATACAAAAAAACTCTCAGTAACCTCATTTCTAAAGCAAGATATAACATAAGAAAGAAAAATATATAAAATTATTTTTTGGGGAGGGGTGTGAATATTAAACAAAAACTTTAGTTGATTTCTGATTTTGTTAAAAAAGATATCATCAACCTTTGTAAGAAAAATGTTTTTTTGCTAAAGAACCCCAGTAAAGATTTGAATTTTTGTTTTGGCCAAAACATTCCCACTCCCTTTTTCCAGTTTTTGCAAAAGTGTAATTTATCTTTCCTCCCGAATGTAGTACCGTTCTTCCAAGTTTGAAGAAAATCGGTTACAGAGTCTACCGTTTTAAGACCAAATACAGATCAATATTCATGCGTACATATCATTGATCTCTATATATTGGAATGGGGATCCTTATGGAGTAAAATACAATTAAGTGTTCAATATTGAAGCATTCTCCAGCGCCATAGAATGAGATGCTGGGAACTAAAAGAAACCGTTATACGCCTTCGCGATTATATAATCGTGATGGTAGAGATGTTTATTTTACTCGAGTCAGATAACCAAAAGAACGGTCATTTTCGCAACACAAGCAGAAATTTACGAACGGTTGCAGAAAATTTCAGAATTTTTTAAAAGTAATTAATTAACTAATATTTATACAGAGCATACGAACAATTTTCTAAGCCAATTTGAACAATCAAAATATGATTAAAGATGTTCAATTTCTCAAACCAATCTCTCGCAACATATTTTGAACCAATTTCAAAAGATAACCTTAGAGTTTTCAGCGTAGTTTATATACTATATACAGAATTTTTCTAAAATGGTGGGTTGGCTATACTTTTTCGGAATTTACTTGTAAAACTAAACAAAAACTATCCTTAGGAAAGAATGGTAATTTTTCCTTCGTTTTCTCCCTGTCCGCCATTTTGTTATTTTTATTTAAAAATTTATATCTCAAGTTCGGATAGAGGAATCACATTAATATTTGATAAGCCTCTTGATAATAAAGTTTTAAAATTAAAAAAAAAAATCAGGACTTACCTTCACAAATTACAAAATAGCGACCATGTTTATTTTTCAATCCGTTATATCTCCATAAATATTAGTTTTATCAAAATTTATGTTATGTTAAAATATTAAGCCTTTTATTTTGAACAAAATGACGTTTGATTTTTTAAAATCAGATAACAAATAGTCGAGTTATGACAGAAAATTGATGTTGTAATTTTGTATCATAATTAGTAGGTCTATTATTGTGAGAAAATTATTACTTAATTTGATACTAATTTACAATACTGTAATTAACAATAAATAAAAACAATTAATATTTAATCGAATTTATCGTAAAGTGGAGGACATGAAAAAAAGATACAAAATTACATCAATTTTCTGCCATAACTCGGCACTTTGTTTGTTGCATTCCTATTTTAATGTAGCATTATATTTTTTTATTTGTTTGGCGTAATCGTTATTAAATTGTTGAATATCACTAATTATGGCTATTTTATAATTTATAATTAATTTTTGCCTATTATATGATTTTTAAGCTTGCTATTACTCCTCTTATCATATATTTTTATAGACAATATTTTTTTCGTTTGTTTCTGATAACCGCGAAAACTGCTAAAGCAATCATTACGAAATTTTAACTGTAGCTTTCTTATGAACTCCGGAATGTCTACCACAGTTCAGACCTCACAGATCTCACTATAATATACATTATAAATAAAAAAATCTGATGTGGACATCACATGACTTCATTGTACGCCTATTAAATTACATATACACATTTTTTTTTAAATGTAAAGTACATAAAATTTTATTTCGTTAATAACTGATATTTTTCATATTTTTTTTTATTGTTATTATTGAATTATTTGTCGTAAAAAAATTTTTTACAGAGGTTAATAGTTTATTAATAAATCAGTATATTTAAATTTAAAAAAAAAATTAAAGAAAAGGTGATGAAATCTGATTCGAACCGATGTGCATTTCCCTTGCAAGATCCAAATATTTCATTAATTAAAGTTTTATTTGGCTCTAACTCTGGAACCAATGAAAATAAGTACCACTTATCATATGTTGTTGAAAAGCTGTCAATTAATGCTTATTACTGCAGTTAAGAAAAAGTCCAAAATCCAATTTCTTTTAGATTTTGACACTTTTTTGGACACTTTTGGTTCACTCGATTGCAATCAAAAGGGAGGTGTACAACTAGATGTTACAACAGTCCTAAATCCAAAATTTCGACATCCTGCGGCTAATCGATTTTAAGTTATGCGAGATATGTACGCACAGACATCACGCTGAAACTAGTCCGAATGGATAACTGATGGTCAAAATGGATATTTCCGTTGAAATCTGAAAATCGAAATTTTTCGCGATTACTATATTTCTTTTACTTCGTACAAGGAAGTAAAAATCGATAAATAAATACATAACCTAGCACTTATTTTAATAAATTTATTGTCGTATTTATCGATAGATTTCGTTTATATCGATCTTTGTTTATGTTAATATGGACTTCTTCAGAAAGTTATTACGTGATTTACTAAATTTAATGTCATCACCTATAAAAGATCAATTTGTATTATTTTCGTAATATATACTAAAACAAATTATTTGTGTAATAAAATTAAAAGGAATTACGATTATTTACATACTCTTTTTTTCCTAATTTGTGCGTTGCAATCTTTTCAACTAGTGAACAATAAGTAATCCCCCCCACGACCCAGTGAAATGAGGATGGTATGTGTGACCAGTCTAGACCAGTCCGGTGGGCTATTTACATACTTGTATTTGTAACAAAGTTTTGGTTTTGAGGAATATTGAATTTCGATATCAGTAGAGACAGGATTATATGCATTTGCATATTAAGCCCATTCTCACTGGTTATTGCATATTTTCCTTATAATTTAGTGATGAAGCATATTTTCGCTATGTTTACAATAGTTTTCGATAGGTTACCTTGTTAATAAATGAAATCTTACGTTGTAGCCGGCAAACCTATTAGCTGCACGGCTCTTAGAGCGCAGTTAGCAGTCGTGGAACAGTACCTCTGTTTATATTTACAAAAGTAACAAAATGTTAAATAATTGTTAATTGTCGAATTTTTATGTTATTTAACTACTTACTAATTGTATGCTGAATTTGAAATAAAAAAACTAAAAATTACTATTTTTTAATTATATAAAGTTGAATATTTTGACACTTTTCATGCATATTTCAACCTTTTTACGTTGCATATAATCCGGTCTCTTGATATCAGTATAGTTTTCTTCAGAAAATTATTATGTGTTTTACTAAATTTAATGTCATTGTCGACTCGTGACAACATTTAACATTTAATTTGGCGTCGACCCGTGAGAACTAATACTTACGGAAGCAAATTGGCACTCTGTACGTTATTAATACTTAAACCAGAAGTTCAATGAGGGTAAGGCATACACAACATAATTGGCATAGATTCGACTTAAAATTTAGTGTTGATGTTTTCATAACGCCTAGGTCGGCGAGGTCACAGATAGAAAGAAGAATTTATTTATTGGGTTACTAGAATTTATGAACGTAAATCTACGCCACAGCGTTCTTAAAGACTTGAAGACCAACGTATACGCTCGGTTCAAAATCGAGTTCAATTTACGTGAAATATCTTAGTCTCAAATCTGTTTTTGATTATCATCTTAATATTGACTACTTGAATTTTAAAAATATTCAGATAAGTAACACGATTATAAAATGTAATCACTGCAATATCAAAAAATGGAATGATAAACTACTGGATTTTGCTGTACTGGGAACAATTTAGTTTTGAAAAACTTCAATATTCTTCTGATTTCAATACAAATCAGATTTTAGGAACACATCTTTTATTTAAATTTTTTATTTTGTACAGCAGGTTGTGAACGGCGATGAGTCTGAGAGCAGTAGCCCAGACATACTAAATAAACTATTTCCAATTTTTTAAGTTGTATACGCATTTAGCTTGGGCGAAGCTGCGACGGAGTTCGCTATTTATAAATAATTTTAATTATTTGTTAAGTGAACAGTATGTTCTATGTACGCTCACACGCGTTTTTATTCTTGTTCACAATATTATTTATTATGTAGTACGTAAAGAAAGAGTATTATATGTACGGTGGTGAAATTATAATTATAATGTGTCGTGGAATTCATATCATTTAACTGTTCCTTTAATGAATAAAATAAAAATACAACAGTTGTTTCCTCGTAATTTTGCAATGCGTATTTTTTAAATTATTACTTTTTAACAGAAATTTTCAGGAAATCGTTGCATTTTATGAGAATTTATTAATATTTTTATTGAAAATTCAATCGCGTGTTTGAATTGTATGTGAATATTGTGTATCAATATTCATTGTGTATAATAAATACTAGTAAAAAGGCGGACCTGTGGCCCGCCGCGAAAATTTTACATAGTTTATTTATGTTTCATTACATGTGAGTTTGTTAAATGTTTTGCCAACTGTAACTAAATAACTTTTATGAATTTAGCGTACTAAAAACAACAAAAACTTTACAACGAAAAGTTTCGAAATCCGGAACATTTTAACTGTTTCTTGAGTTGTGATTTTTTTAACGAAGCTCTAACCCTAATGTTTTTCTTTTTTATCCCCAAAACACAAATATAATTTTAGATTTTAGTTCGTCTAAACAAGTATAAATCGTTCGAACAAATGATTCCTTCTGCGCTGCGGCAAACTGCCCAGCAAATCACGTGGTCCGTTCTGGCCAATAGCAGCTAAAATAAAAATGTGAGCACATACATCAAACAAACAAACAAAAATGTCGTCCACACACTATCCTTTTTTTATAGAGTGATACATCAACTTTTTTTCGAGATTCTTTCAAGATAATTATGACGAATAGATTGAAATTCTCATAATATAATATTTTTTAATAATTTTGTAAACTTTTGATCGTGGTCTCATGCCTTCTTCAATAGATTACATGCATTAAACTTATTTTTTTTAACTGTATAAAGAATTACAAAAATAATATGATAAAATTCAAAAGGCCTTTACAGTTTTCAATTAAATTTGAAATAGATATTCTACACTTCCCTTTAAGAAAATAGAAATTTCAACACCGAGTGTGCCCTCTGATTATCATGACACTATACAGTAATGGGAATATTGATTTAACATGACTAATCGGTAGCGACATTCTAAAACAACACGCTGTGGTTGCGGGAAGCCTAGCATGTAGGAAGTGGTTTTTTAACCTGCATTATTTTTCATAAAAAAACATATTAAGACTACGTAATCCGTATCGTTTTAGATTATAAGTATGGGTGTTTTAGATTAAATAGGGAAGTTTTCCGGAAAAGTAATTGCGTAGCGGGGAAATAAATTGAGGATAAATGTGGTCCGTCGCATGCCTACTCTTTTACTTTTACATTAACTTCTAAGAAAATACTGACACATACATATGAAGTTGCGGTAATTACTAATCTTTAATCTCTTTCTTATTTTTTTGACAGAGACTTCATATATTAAAAAAATACAAGTTTTATTTCTGCTATAACGGCAGTATGCTGTTGTAGAAGTAGTTCCCGTTTAAAATTTGATCTGAACTTCTACTTATAGAAATTTCTGTAAAACATTATTCCAGTTTATTTTTCTGTTTTATAGGCTTAAATGGAATTTTTCTGTCAGTAATGTTCGATTTAAGCGGACTGGAAGGTAATAAAAAGTATAAGTAGCAAAGATTTCTTAAAAATAGGCATTGGTGAATATACTAAAATTGTAATATCACCTAGGAAGCTTTTCTTTTCTTTTTTTTTTTAAGAGCTGGAAGAACCCCATTTACGGGAGCCTAGGCAGTATCGGACTCGCTAACAGGTTCCGCAAGATGTTATTAAATGCGTATGTGTTTCTACCGACTAAACTTCCACCCTTCCTGGTACAGTTGGTGTGCATTACTTCAGTAAGAGGGGAATACGCCCTCACACACATTCAGACACCACAGTCAACAGACATCGACCTCACACCCACAAGATACCAAACATGAGATTAAAATCTCACCACACACTTCACGACAGCTAAACTTCAGTCAGAATACATACCTCACGCAGCACACTCCACGTATCACATCAAGGTCAATCACATCCAGTCACATAAACAAACACCTCACAGGCAATCGAACACTTTCTTTTCCTGTTTAGCCTCCGGTAACTACCGTTTAGATAATTCTTCAGAGGATGAATGAGGATGATGTGTATGAGTGAAAATGAATTGTAGTCTTGTACATTCTCAGTTCGACCATTCCTGAGATGTGTGGTTAATTGAAAACCCAACCACCAAAGAACACCGGTATCCACGATCTAGTATTCAAATCCGTGTAAAAATAACTGGCTTTACTAGGACTTGAACGCTGGAACTCTCGCCTTCCAAATCAGCTGATTTGGGAAGACGCGTTCACCACTAGACCAACCCGGTGGGTAGGCAATCGAACACTACAGCATACTTACCTCACGGGTCACCATCGGACGCGGAAGCGGAGTGCCCTGACCTCATCGCACCCAGGCGACCCCCACACGTTTAAGGAACCCCGTAGGCTCTCATCGGTGTGCCTGTTCGCTCCCGTACTCTCCGACGATTCCTTCCTCTACCCCTGCGAGACTCCTCCCACACATACAGCTCCTACATGATCTTCCTAGCAAACTTTGCTACAGCCGTCCAATTTTCTGCGATTTCCAACATGTTCTGCTGCAGTTCATCTGGGAGGAACATTTCGCTATCTATGGTGTCCAATATTTCCCTCCTCACATCCTCAAATCGGGGGCAGCAAAAGAAAATGTTATATGCTCTCTCTTCCTCGTCTACACTCACCGGACTATAAGCGGAGTGATCAAGCTTAAACCTAAAAAGGTATTCTCTGAACCCACCTTGGCCCGCTAGAAACTGTGTGGGACAGTAATCCAGCGAGCGATGGGCCCTCTCGCACCAACTTCTCTGGTCCCCAATTATGCGATGTGTCCATCGGCCTCTATCACTAGTGTCCCACAGCATCCGCCATTTCTTCCATAATGGAACTAGCCAGTCTCCTTTTTTCCGCAGGCGTTGACGCCCGTTGCTCTTTAATCTTCTTCCTGCGGGTGTTCTCCACATCGACGGGTAATATTCCCGTCAACACCATCTGAGGAAGCCAACCGGAAGTATAGTAATTTGTTGCTTTTCAGCTTATCAATATTCGTTGCGGGTGCAACGAATCACGATAAACATTATTATTAGTTTTGCTCACATATTTGAAGAAGTGTATTATATTTATTTGTAACTGTTTGGTTATATTAAAATAAACATGTTAATTTCTCATTAATTGTTAATATATTTTTTTTAATTTTAAGATTTACTGTTTATAATTACCAATTATAATTGTACGGTTGATATGGTAGGTGCGTTTTCAACGTAGTGAGTTGGGCGGTAGTGGTGTCGGTGGTGGTGGTGAATTATTTGGGTTGTTGGATGGAAGCTAGTGTGAGGGAATCGGGAGAGGGAGTATAGGAATGAATCGATGTGAGAATTTACGCCGGTAGAGCAGTAGCAAAAGCAGCTGCCAAGGTCGTAGCCTGCTTCTTCTATCCCCATATTACATTCGGTATCATGCAACTAACTATTCCTATAGGCGCATGTAATCACTTACAACTCACAGGTTAGTTACGTACAATTAAACAAAGATAATAACATTTTAAACCGTGTTTGTATATATTTATTTGTCTCGATGTAAAAATAAAAATAAATATAATCGATCGTTAAAAATAAATATTCTGTTGTTATTAAAAAGTGACATGTATTGTTACATTTTCATACCGATTCGGTTATTACTTTTTCAGTTTTATTAATTTATGTGTCAAACGATTGAGTTCAAAATAACTTTTATTTGAAACAAAGATGTCAAACGTTTCTTAGTCATGTTTTTCCGTGAAAAAAAATTTCCTTAATTGCCCTATTTTTGAAAAATCTCGTTTTTTTATGGATTGAAGAAAGAAAGAAAAGGAGAGGAAAATGTTTCACATTACTCTCTGAACGTCGTGATTTTCCGTTGAAGACAACACCAGTTCAATACGGAAAAAATTCACTTCTAATTTGGTGAACTATGATATTTGGTGTTCTACACAATAGTTTGATAAAGGGGTTTAGATTATGTTGTAATTGCTAGTAGCCTATCTAATAATGTGTTAAGTATTAGTTTTCCCGTATAACTTTTACCCTAATATTTCATTATTATAAATAAATCATTATTTATCAGGAAAATTGTTAGCTCTATTGGTTCTGAGAGTGGACTGGTGAACCTACCTCGTAGTTAACCAAGTCTGCCTGTGTGCTGTTTTGGCTTTGTTTAGTTAGTGATTATCACTTGATGTAAATCCTTCATAGGTTTTTTTTTTATAGAACCCACCGTGTTGGTCTAGTGGTGAACGCGTCTTCTCAAATCAGCCGATTTCGAAGTCGAGAGTTCAAACGTTCAAATCCTAAAATAGGCAGTTAGTTACTTTTATACGGATTTGAATACTCGATACTGCTAGGATCTAGCAAATGAATTTGCTGGTTAAGGGGTTACATTTTCTTCTAATTGGGTTGGGTATATAATATTACATACACTTTTATTGGATACATACTATATTCTGAACTATTTTTAAATATGAAAAATCGTTTAACTAATCATTTGGATAATGCGATGTGTATCTATTTGCATGTCATTATGAATGTGCTTAAGAACAAGGGACATAGTCAGCCTCTACTTATTAAGAAAAAATATGTATTTACGTTAATTACAGAGTTGCAACTGGTTATTTTGACAATACGGTATTGGTAAAATAACTGGGTTTTCAAAATGCAAGGCTTTGGGGCATTTGGAGGGGGCCATGGCCCCCATTTCTCCTCCCCCCTGGATTCGCCGGTGGATTTATCAGGTATACGATTCAATCACTTTAATTTCCAGTCAGCACATGCGACTTCCTCCGGAGAGAGGAGCCCATTGCTTCCTCCAAACACTAGGGCCCCGAAAGGCATACATTTGTTAGGCCGGAAGGCGCTAACATCGAAAGGACTTCAGGGGACCGGACTGCATGGGAATCGCGCCGGCAATACGAAGCTCACATGCGTCTAGTCTCTCACGATCAGCCAAGTCTACGATCTCGCATAAGTCTATAGGATCGGAACGCAAATAACAATTCTGTCCATAAATAAAACACAAAAATCTATAACCGCCACTAAATAAATAATGAACCGTCCGATACACGAAAGGCAAAGGAGTAAGTATAAACTTACGTCATTCGGTTTAGATTTAAAAAAAACGTTCTTTTTCTTTTATCAATGTATCTTCCTTAGATTGTAATAGAAAAAATTGAATTTCTTCTACTGGAAATCTTAAAATATATGCCAATAAATTTTATATATACGAGAGGCTATCTCTAAAGTATAGACCATTTCATTGTAAAAACAGTTGTTCTGGAAACTTTATAATTTTTTTTTATTTCTCTTAAACTACATACCTAATACTACTCTCTACGTAATCGTCACATGAATCAAGACATTTATCGTAGCGATACACCAGCTTCAATATACCCTCGTCGTATTCTTCTGTCGCCAGTCCATTTAGCCACTGATCAACAGCATTTTTAAGTTTATCGTCCGCAAATTGCTTACCACTCAAAAATTCTTTCAATTTTCCAAACAGATGGTAATCAGATGGAGCTGTCCGGACTACATGGTGGGTGATCGTAAATTTCCCATCCAAATGTTCTCAGTAAATCACGTGTCGGACCCGCAACATGTGAACGTACAGCAGGACGACGCCGTCGGTCAGCCGCCCATGTCACCGATTTTTAATGGCGCGCCGTAAATTACGTAGAGTTTCACAGTAGGCTTCTGCATTTATGGTCTCTCCATGTGGCATGAAATCGATCAGCAGTATGCCAAACCGATTCCAAAAGACTTTGGCCATCAGTTTGCGTCCAAATGACTGTGGTTTGACCTTTTTTTGTCTGGTTGGTAATTGAGGATGACGCCATTCACTTGACTTCCGTTTTCTGTCTGGCGTGTAATACGAAATCCATGTCTCATCACTGGTAACGATTGAATTAAGCCACTTACTTTTTTCTGTGTAACGCATCAAAAATTCCAAAGCAGATCCTATTCGGATTTTTTTTGTGACTCGTTAAGACGTGCGGCACCAAACGTGCACAAACCTTTCGAAGCCTAAATGGTCATGAACAATGCGACCGATAACAGGTCTTGAAATATCAGGAAAAGGAAGGGTCAGGTCGTAAATCGTTAAACGACGATGTTTTCTGATTTCACATCGATGCGTTTCAACAAGTCCTCAGTGATTATCGATGGCCTCCCCGAACGTTCTTCATTGTGTTATTTCTAAATTTTTCACACTATTTTCGGACGTTTCTTTCATTCATTACATTATCACCGTTCACAACAACGAACTGCCTATGAATTTCAGCTGACTTAACATTTTGATGGTTTAAAAAACTTATAAGTCCACGTATTTCAGAGTCGGTGGCAACATAGATTTACCTATTCATTTTATAATGTAATTACTCACACTTAAAGATCATACAACGCGACAACTTACAGACAACAATGGAGTGTGTACATTACTAATGTGGTCATGAACGACACAGGTTCGCCAACCTTAAGGAGAGAAATTTCCCAGCGGTCTTTATAGATATCCTTCGTATATAATATGATATCATGTTAGTAACATTTTTTATTAATATTTTCTATCTTTAAATTTTTTTTTTCTTTTTTACTGTGTGTGGTAAAACGAGGTGCTTCACAGTAGCTGTAAGATAAATTCATATACTAAAATTGCCTCGTAAAATGGGAACTTTCTTTATTTTGATGAAATATTTTTAGCTCAAGCCAGTATTGTTATATTTTTATTACTTGCAAGCTGGGACATAAGTTGAATTTTTAAGAAGGTTTTCATCTACAATCGTTTTGAAAGAAAAAAGTATTAAAAACTCACCGACTACATATTTTTATTCTGAAATTTGTTATAAATTCCTTTTAATTTAGTCAAATACTTAAATTTTCTCGGATGTTATCTATTTTTTATTGCTTATTTAGTAAATTATAAAGTTACATTATTCGGTTTACATTTTAAAAAAACGATTTTTTTATCATTGTATCTTCCTTAGATTTTGAATAAAATCTGAGTCACTTGAAAATTGATTAGTTTTAATTCTTTCAATCATCATCTTCAGTAAAAAATAAGTAATCTTATGGTCATAATTTATATTTATTCACCTGTCTGTCATTTGATTGGTTTTTTCTATTCTCATTTATTTCTGTTCTGTTTCAGTCTTTTAACTTTGCTATAACTTCCTAAGCTATCTTGATTTATAAATTAGTCTTTGTCTTCAGTTTTGGTCTTTTACGAATCTCTCTGTTATCATATCAACTAAACTTGGATATATTTTAATACAAGGAGTTTTTGTTTTTTTAAGATTATGCCACAAATTTCTGTCATCAACTATTTGATATAAGAACGCCTTAGTTGTATTTTATCAAACTTATCAAAATTTTCCTGTACCATCATACTGCAATGGTATAGTCTGTTCTTTATCTCTGCGTTTCTTGTCATCCTTGATATCAGTAGGCTTCTTTTCTAACTGAAATCTATTAATCTTATTTCTCTCCTTTTAATCTTTATCATATTTCTTCCATCCTTTATAATCGTAATTCTCAGATAAATTACTGATAAGTTAATAATAATATTAAGTAATTTTGCTTTTATTTTAATTTTTTAATCTGTGGTTCTGGTTGGGTCGAGCATGTAAGACCATCAATCAGAAGGCTTGTTTAACCTATAAAGTGCTACCATCAACTGTTACACAAAGCCTTATAGTATCGCATAGAGATAGATATGTGGCCAGTTATTTCCGACTTTTGAATTTTACTTCATCAAATAATAGTTGGCGGTCTTGTTGGATAAAAGTGTACACGTTCCGTATAACAAATATCCTCCAATCGTTTCACGACTGAAGAGCATGTTATATCATTAGAATATTTAGAAATATGTATTGCTAATTAAAATATATTACAATTAATTTTAATTATTAGCTTTTTTTAGGGTAGGTCGTCTTTTTCCGTCATTTTGTGTTTGTAAGGATTTTGACAAAATTTTTACGGTGGATGACCTTTCTGATACCCTTCAGGAAATGTCAGTAGCGTATCATATACGAGTATATAAGAACAGTTATTAATTTACCTAGTTTTCTCATTGATATTTTGTTTAAATATTATTACATTAGCATGATTAACCTGATGGACAAAACTTTTATATTACTTATCCTTTTTTTATTTTATACATAACATCGAACAGTACTGAATTTCAGGGCTTTTTGAAAGGTTTTGGGTCAGTGCTAGTTCGATTTTCTTGCAAATTTTTCTGAAAAGAAATTGTAATTTTAGCTTTTTTAAAGGAGGGAAAGTTTCATGAAAAGTTAAGTTGGTATTTTTAAGTAATCTGCTGGTGTTTGGTTTTAAATCTGTTCAATTCTTTAGATGTTTGTATATGTAATGTACTCGCGAGTTTGTTCATGTAATTTCAAAAACGAAAGGTACTTTTTTACTTGGTTTTTTAATGTGTGAAAATATATCTTGACTGAATTCAATCTCGTATCTGACCGAAAATAATCATCCTGTTACGTACAAATTTATGAATTATTTTTTGAAACAGTCACGACACTTTTTTAACGTAGACAATTTTTTTCCATAGCTGGAATATTTCGAGAAAAATTTATTTTATTGTAGATTATAGTTTTCAGTCAAAATAAGACAAATGTTTTTATGTAACTGAAGTTGGTGTGTTAGAATAACGTAAATGAAAAAAAAAATGATGTAGACACCACTTGACTTCCTTGTACGCCAATTAAAATACAAATACATATTTTTTTAAAATGAAAAGTACATAAAATTTTATTTCATTAATAACTTCTGATATTTTTCACTTTTTTATTGTTATTATTGAATTATTAAATATTGTAATTTTTTTTACAATCAGAGGTTAATAATTATTAATAAATTAATATATTTAAATTAAATTTAAAAAAAGTTAAAAAAAAAGGAGATGAAGTCTGATTCGAACCGACGTGCTCAAGATCCAAATATTTCATTAATTAAAATTTCATTTGGAACCAATGAAAATAAGTACCACTTATGATATATCGTTGAAAAGCTCTCAATGAGGGCTTATTATTGTAGTTAAGAAAAAGTCTAAAATCCAAATGTTTTTCGATTTTGGGCTTTTTTGAACACTTTTGGTTCAGTCAATTGCAATCAATAAAGGAGGTGCACAACTAGATGTTACAACAGTTCTAAATCCAAAATTTCAACATCTTACGGCTAATCGTTTTTGAGTTATGCGAGATACATATGTACGTACATACATACATTCGTACAGACGTCACGCCGAAAGTAGTCAAAATGGATTCAAGGATGATCAAAATGAATATTTCCGTTGAAATTTGAAAGCTATTTCGCGATCAAAATACTTCCTCTACTTGGTACAAGGAAGTAAAAAGTTAGATTTTGCGTTATGCCAACCTTCCAATAAGCTTTTTAAGAATTTGACATTCATCTAAACCATAAAATTATTAATTTTTGGCATATTCTTTTCTAGCCTATATTAAATTTGATAGACTAGGTTCTGCGTCTTGTTATGGATTTTGACCAAGACTTAAAATTTACAATAATGAAGACTAAAAGCTCATAAAAAGCCTGTTAGACTTAAGGTGCCTAAGGCTTGAAGCTCTCTTCAAAAATGTTAATCTCTAAAAATTATGGATCCTATATAAATTGTTTCATCTTTAGAGGTTCTGTTTTATAATACATACTTATTCAGTGAAACTGGTGAGGTTGATTGCAGATCTCCCGTGACTGAACAGTGTTGTACTTATGCGAAGGATGGTCAGTTGATTTTGTTACTGAATGGGGCCAGAATATTTGCTTACTTGCTCTTTAATTTTAATCGTATTTCTCTTTGGAATATTTTGTGATATTATTATTTTTAGTTTTAATATTCTAGAAATAAATTTTTAATTAATTTTATGAAAATAAGGATTTTTTATTTTTGTTGTTTTCTATATTATTTTATTTATTGATATGCTTAATAAACAACAAAATAAATGATATACAACCCTGCAACACATAAATTATTCGATTTAAATAATGACGGAAATGACGTTACTTTTAATCAGAAACTTAAAAAAATGATAACCAGTCAGTTTCAATATTATAATTTATACTGATATTTAATTTGTCGTTTGTGTTCGAATATTTTCTTATATAAATTTTCGTAAATAACAAGAAAAGCAATAATTTAACGTTAAGTGCGGAAGTTGTATAAGTAATACACAGATGTATATCCGTTTTGAAAAGAAACGACACAGGTAATTTTTCACCAAACTTTATTGTGTTGGCTGGAATATATGGAGAAATAGATGCAAATTATGTTAGGTGGAAAAATTACATCGGAATGTGATAACCATTTTCCTTGATACATGTTTCAAGTCGAGAAATGAAGCTGACCCATACCCGTTCCAGTATCTATTGCGTGATCTGCTGTATCTCCCTGTATTGCTGTACTGTACGGAGTTTCTCGACGTACACCCTCTCCTTTGAGTATTCCCACAGGAAGAAGTCGCACATACTCAGGTTGGGAGATGGAAGGAGCCAAGGAACATCTCCCAGCTTGGAATTTCGAATCGCCGCCTCTCACATACGCATCGTACTACGTGAACATACGATGTTCCACTGACCACTCAGGCATGGTACTTGAAATAAATGGCATTAATTCACACACATGACGACAAACAAATTACAGTTTGGAGTAATAGTAACAGTGTTCGGTTCATTCCAAAATGGGTATACATCTCTGTGTCACCCTAGTTTACGTTGAAACATTTTTAGTATGTTATATATATATATATATATATATATATATGTTAAAGAAATTCTCGAAAATTCGTTTATCATTACAGATAATTAACTGTATTTCGTGTAGTTGGTAATTGGTTATGATTTTGTTGATATGTTACATTAATTACAAAATTTGTTTTTTACGGAAGATTCCCTACACTATTTCTTTAGGTTATTTCATGCGAAATATTCTGGAAAAACTAAGGAAAATTCCCACTCAAAAAAAAATTATAGATAACGTTTCTTTTTGTAGAAATCCTAAATTTTATATTTTTAACAGAATAATTTCTGCAGTGATAAAGTTATAATTTATTGCTTTTATCATTAATAAAAATTTTTAATTTTATTACCTTACGTAAAACTCTTTTTACTTTCTGGTTTTGCGAAACTTTGTTTTTAAAAGCTAAACAAATTTGCTAAATTTTAATTTAAAAATATTGAAAAGTATTTATAATTATTTAATTGTGAAAAGAAGATAAAACCGAAAGAAAAAACCTCTTTGTTCTCAAATTTGTATACGTATTTAATACGGCTTTATTTTAACTGTTTACAATGGTACTAGATGAAAAGTTAAATTTCTTTAAACAAAATCATCAAAGTTTAGAAAGCTATGTGAATAAATAGGATACGGAGAGTAGTTCTACCTGGGGTGGAACTACTACCCATCTAAGGAGTTAGCGTTGGCACTGGTAATAGTTCAATGCTGGGGGTGGGGCTAGTGTGCCTCGTTAGGACATCGTAAATAGCGAGAAGGCGGTCGCCGATACAGCAATCCAATCCCACCCTACGTGACAATTCAGCTTTCTTCACTTTGACACTTGGCCATGTAATAATATATTCTCAACAATTTATGGATGTATTCAAACATAAACATTACGACATGCTCGTGGAGAAATATCTACAGGTGAGAAAATATTAAAAATTGTCAAAAATTTCCCTTTATTAAACAGTTAGCCTTTGCGATTGTTAGTTAATTTCCGATCAGTTCATCAAGTCTGTTCTGTTTTGTAAAACACTCTGTCTTAAGAAAGTATATTCTCACAGTATCATTAACTTTTTTTAAGCAAATGAAATATCGGAAAGCGAGGGGGTGAGGGACAGCTGCGTACAGAGTTGCCGTTCGCCAGTGCTTGCACGAATGGATGATGGTGATGAAGTCCAGGGACACTCGAGCCCTGAGCTAAAAGACCGAGTCCGGCGGGGCCGTTCCTTCGGGGGTTAGAGGCGAAGCTCAAAGGACCGAGTCCCGGTTGCCGGGTGATGGAGTCCGGGAACGGCTTAACCGCCTGGCGTTTCCCTCATCTGGCGACTAGAGGTGAAGGCACCTCCCGGAACCGTGTTCATGCTTAATTGGGGGTCTGGTTTCGAGAGGCAGGGTTAAGAAAAAAAAGGAAAAAACACAATTGTGAAAAGAAATGTGTTAATTTGTTACATACAGATTATTTATTCACAGCTCTTCAACATTGAAAAAGTTCTGTCTACCTTAGCAGTACAATACTCAGCTAAAGGTTTGCCCCTCGCCAACAGTTGTGTCTAGTGTTTTAGTCATTGTATTGTACTAGTCCGTTGTGTTAGCATTTTATATAAAAATGTGTTGTGATATTGGTAATCTGATGATGTCATCGCAAGTCAGCTGATTTCGAAGTCGATAGTTCTAAAGTTCAAATCCTAGTAAAGGCAATTACTTTTATATGAATACTAGATCGTGGATACCGGTGTTCTTTGATGGTTGGGTTTCAGTTAACCACACGTTTCAGGAATGGTCGACCTTGTCTTTCTTTTTCTGTTTAGCCTCCGAAACCACCGTAAGGTATTACTTCAGAGGATGATATGTATGAATGTAAATGAAGTGTAGTCTTGTACAGTCTCAAGGTCGACCATTCCTGAGACGTGTGGTTAATTAAACCCAACCACCAAATAACACCGGTATCCACGATTTAGTATTCATATAAAAGTAACTGCCTTTACTAGTATTTGAACCTTAGAACTTTCGACTTCAAAATCAGCTGATTTGCGATGACGAGTTCACCACTAGACCACTAGATTAGGTGGGCTAATGGTCGACCTGAAACTGTACAAAATAACACTTCATTTATATTCATACATATCATCCTTATTCATCCTCTGAAGTAATACCTTACAGTGGTTCCGAAGGCTAAACAGAAAAAGAAAGAAGGATGATGTCATGTGGTTAGATAGTATAATAAATCCCGCTCGCCCGTTCCGTCCATTCTAGCCGACAGTTCGATTGACAAAGACAGGGCAAACCTTCAGCTCACTTAGTGTAATATTGGAATAAATTTTTACATAAAATCTTTAAAACATAGGCACATCATTTTAAAAATTAGAATAGTATTTAATAAAAACATGTATGTTTGACAGTATGTAGCTTTTCTTGTAGCTTTCTGAAATTCTGGGATTTGAAAATTTAGATGCCGTTTCGATGCAGTTTCTTTTAAAGTAATTATTTCTATTTGTAATAATCTCTCATGTTTAATTAATACAGTATTTATGCTAATTTAATATATATATATATATGTGTGTGTGTGTGTGTGTATTATATACATATATAATATGTATATATATATATATATATGTTGCATCTTTGCCGATGAGTTTTAAAAGTTACATTTTTTTGTCTATTTTGACTACTTTCTTGATAAACTCGAAAAAAATATGCCCTATTAACTATCCAATAGCTTAATTTTCTACTTTTTCATAGCCCGATTTGGTTGTAATTAGTAAATGGGTTTCTAATTAGCAATCCTTTTTTCAATAAATGCTACATTAGAATCAGGGGTGATCATTTTCTAAAAAAATCAGTATGTTTATTTTAATTATCTGAATGAGAAAGTGTGTAACTAACTGCAATTATTATGTCAAATTTTTACTTATTATAAAGTTGATTAAGCATTTTATTTTGAACAAAATGACACCTCATTTGTAAAAATCCGTTGATAAACAATAGAGTTATTGAAGACAATTAACCAGACAGTACGCTTGCGCACCATAACGCAAGCTGATTATTTTTTTGCCTGTTTTTATTTCCTCCACTAAATGTAATAAAAAATTATTAATAATAATAATAATTCTCACCTTGCATTATGGTGCGCAAGCGTACTGCCGGGTTAATTCGGTAATGACTTGCCGAGTAGTAGCGTTTTGACCTTTCATCCAGAGGTCCCGAGTTTGAAACTCGGTCAGGCATGGCATTTTTACACACGCTACAAATCATTCATCTCATCTTGTGAAGCAATACCTAACACTGGTCCCAGTGGTTAAAAAAAAAAAAAATTAAATAAATAATGAGTCGATTGTTTGTCAACTGATTTTTACAAATGAGCTGTCATTTTGTTCAAAATAAAATGCTTAATAAATTTTGTAAGAGTAAAACTTTGATCACTAATAGTTACAAAGATACTGAAGAATAAAAAAATTAAGGTGGCCGTGATTTTGACATTTTTGAAGGTGACGTTTTCAAATTCTTTTTTATTTTGTAGAACAAGACAACTAGTCTTAAATTTGCTAAATTTAATTAAAGTAGGTTTACCCGTTCCTGAGAAATAATCTTTTTTTTGAAAATCGCAAAATGGCGTCCAGAAGGAAAAGAAAGTAAAAGTCTTATGTCAATATGAACATTTTTACCTATTTTGGTCTCCTGATTCAATTCCAGAAGTTCGGTGAATACGTCCCAGAAAACTCTGTATACTTTCTTATATTGCTTATCAAAACGAACTTTTTCTTCTTTTTTTTTGTTGTTGTTATAATTAAAGAAAAAATTGTTGCCTGTGGCGTAAAATTGTCACTCGTAATGAGATAATTAGAAATCTCACGGTAACCTAATAATCTCAGTACAAAGTTCTAAACGTGCTACAAAAGACTGGGAGCAATTTCACGCTATTTGAATTGAAAAAAAAAAAAAAAAAAACTAAATCTAAAACGTTAATCAATTAAAGCTAGGTGCGGTTAATAATTCTATTTACTAAACCGTTTGCAGCTAAAGTCAAATCGCAATATCAGTACGTAATGTTTGTACAAGCAGTCAACAGTGGAGTCAGCCTGTTTTGATAACTACATTGAGTTATACTGATAATAGATAAGAGTTTTGTGCTGTGGTAAGCGAATGTTTCCGATCCCAGCCCAGTTAGCTTAGCTAGCAGGAAGTCGCTGGTTGTACATACAGTATTCTGTTAACGTGCTTGCTTCGTGTTGTGCTGTTGTGTATGTGCTTTGTGTTCAGTGTTAATCGCTTTTCGGTGTACGCGTTTAATTGTGTTATTATTATTTATTTTTTTATCGTTATGTTTTGTAATGTTTATAAGTGCATTAATCTGTACGTAAAGAAAATATCGTTTAATAAAATGCTGTAAGAAAATGTTGAAGTATCGATATAGACATGATTCTCGTTTTGAGATGGGGTTAAACGAAGAATTTAAAGTGGTTATGAGAAAGAATCCGCCGCCTCCTTTAATTAGATTATCATCTCGATCTTGGCCTTCAATTCCTGATTATGACTTTAAGGTATTAGTAAGTAATTAATTATTTATTATGTAAATTTCAATTCGTAATATTACTTTATTGTTAAAAAAAACTAATCGAATATTTTTTCGTGTTAAAAAAATAAATAGATTTTTTGGACTTTAATTTTCGTTATGTTGTATTTTTTTAATGTTTAAACATCTTATTTTTATAATTATTATTTTTTTTCAATTTTACCAAACCTTATTTTTTTTTTAAAACTGTTCAATAAGTAACATACATATAAATAGACATTTATTTTGGAAGTTATTAGTATCCGGGCCATATTGTTACCAGCATTTTTATTTAATTGAACTGACATCCAAGATTATGATTGCTAAGTTTTTTTTATTTTTTGTAAAATATCCGTAAAAACATTAAATGACACAAAACAAAATGTTATAATGATATTTTTTTACTTCATTTGTCTCACCTAAAAGTACAACTTAAATTTGACTTTTGAAAATAAATATAAATTGTATGAATGATAAATTAAGGCTGAAGTATATATATATATATATATATATATACACATGCACAGTTTTCCGTTCTCTTGTTCTAAGTGGTGCCGTTTGGGGTTTATTACGTGGTTATGGTAACATAATATATTAATTTGTAAATAGAACTGCTTCCTTTGAATTTAATTATTATTATTTTATTAATTATGCCTTACTTATTTATTTAGTAAAGGTAATAAAATCCATTACTTTGTTTTTTGACTGATGAATTCATTTATTACAGATGCCTATAAAGAAGTTTGTACGTGGGAATGTAAAAAATTTGCCTGCCGGGATTCGAACCCTGGACTTAAAAAAAAGTAATATTTACAATCTTCTTAAGGGACTTTGATTACATATTTAAATTCCACATACAAAACTGGTTTCAGTTAACTATACCGTAATTACAATTATTTTCTAATGTTACATCAGATAGGTTTTTCCCATTTAGTTAGCTGTGAGAGTTACTTTTACATTTGATTTGTTTTTAGTGTTTTCGTCCCCTGTAATGTGGTTATTATATTATTACAACTATTATAAAAATATTTATTAAGTATTTTAAATTTAGTTATTTAAATTATCTTATGATTTTTTAAAAGTTTTCGTTACTATTTTAACCAAATATGTACATAATAATAATATAAGTTAACACATGATTCATATCAGTTTTGTTCTCATTCCACTAATAGTAATAATAAGTAATGCCATCATTCGATTCTATTTAACCCGATTAATGACCTCATTTTTTTTTTGTTATAACTGTCCTCGTAGATTATGTTTTTAATTGCTAATTTAATCTAGTTTTTAGAAATTTGTTCATTATGTATATTACATTTGAATGCCACATTTTATTTCATCGATATTATTTATTTAATTTAAATAATAATCAAATTATTGATTAACGAAAAGTCATCGTTTTACTTTATGCAAATAGGTTTACGATTCTGTAATAGAATTTTTTAAATGTTGGTTTGGTGCTATTTGCTCATTAATTTGTTAATTATTAATAAAATATTTCATTTACGGGTTCTTAATAAAATGTTTTCATATTTTAACATTATATTTTTTGAAATATATATATATTTTTTGAAATCGTTGTCTTCTAACGATTATTTGACCTATTTAATATATATTATTTTAAGATTTTGTTGCCGCAGAAAACGTCTAGATCCATTTTACAGGTGGGCAATCGATCTGGTTATTCCAGAGACTGGTTTTTAATAATGACTTTGATTAGCTTAAGTACTCGATAAACATACGAATTTAAATCCATTATTTTTAATATTTGAAATATTAAAGTGAACTATCACGTTTAACCGAATGTTAATCTGATTATTTAACTTTGTTCAGTAGCTGTTAAAATGTTCTTTTAAATACTGAAGCTGAAAATTTGTAATTTTTAAGTTTCGTATAAGTTTTTTAATGTGTTGTATTATTATAAATGTGGAATTGTTAATATTCATGTTCGATCGTGGAAGCATATTTGTTATGTCTTCTTATCTAATTGGTTTGCTGTCCTTTTGTTGTTTTTTCTGCTCTCTAGGAAACCGACTAAATCTTGAAAATTTCGAAGTCAAACAAAAGATGATTTTTCCTCCCATAGCCTAGATGTATTAATATCTAATTTGGAAGTTAGAAATTGTACTACAATAAATTCAAAAAATGTCAGTCGGTAGCTTCATTGCCTGGAGAGAATTTACTGAAGAGCAAATTACGTTAATAAAATGAGATATTAGAAATGGATTCCTTTCGAATCGGATTAACCTGCAGTATAATTTCTACTTTGTGAATAGCAATAAGTAATTTATTGCTCTATCTGTTTTTTTAATAGATCGATTGCAACTGTATAGCTTTCGTCTGTAACGGGTTCTTTACCAAAGCGAACGCAAAAGCTTTTAGCGAAGAGTAATATATTGTAGCTTTTTAGTATTGGAGAGATCATCTGTTGCGTGTATCTCCTCATTAAACATAGTTGAATAGTAGTGCCGTTCAAGGATATTATCGCTAAATTTTGGCAATCTAATTGGTGACAATTGAACCGGGTTAGCTAATGTACGAGGCGTATCTCTCGGTCAGAAAAATGATACTCGATTTTCATGCTTACATTTGTTCTATGTTTTTAACGGTCAAATAATAATTTTGGTTTCACTTAGTATAAAAAAAAGTATCTTCATTTTAATTATACTGTCCAAAAAGGAGTGTAATGTATTTAGGTTGTATGTATGTATGTTTCACCGTAAAAGCTCAATGGATGAACCGATTTACATGTATAACTTCACGTTGGAATCCTTACGTTACTGTGTGTCATAGGCTATATAAATATGTACATATATGTTTAAATAAATTTGAAAAAAGTTTCTATATACAAAATTGTTACTCGCATGCTCTTTAATTATCCTATATTAAAGAGCAATGTATTTCATCCGCACCACTAATGCGCTCATTTGAAAATCAAATGCGAATTTCAAAAACGGAGCCCAGAAGTTTCAGATTTCGATCGCTGGGTGGCGACTCTTTATTTTTTGACAGTTGGGTTTTTAATTTTTAACAGATTTAAACATGTTTTATTTTTTTGAACTTTGCTACTTTTTCTTGAAATATTATATTCATATTTTAAGCTCGGGTGATTGTTTCACAGTCTTTCTACATTCTTTTCTTGAATTTAATTTTCTTTTAATTCTACTAAGCAATAATAAACATAAATTATACCTTTATGAATAAATTTTTCACTACTTATACTAAAACTGAGTAATACACATTTTCAGTTATTATCTAGTAATCATTATTCTCTATTAAAAGTTTCTTCAGAGTATTTTTATTAAATGGTTGCGTATTTTTCAAATAATTAGTAACCTTTATTCTAAATAGGAAGAGTTTTATTAATCGGAAGATATTATAATAATGAATTCCTGTAGAATATTTACTTTAATTAGGAGGTTTTTCTTTAAAATTAAATTACGCCTAAAAAGCTGTAAAAAAAAGTGTTTTCTTTATGCGCGTTCGTACGTTTGATTTCACCATATTAAAGCAAATTGCCCGTCCTTTATCCATTGTAACTATAATTAAGGTTCTTTTTTATAATATGTGGTAATAAATTACATTTAAGTAAGTAATAAATTTCTTTAATAGGGTTTATAACTTTTGTCTTATTTTATCACGCATATGAAGTCAGAAACAAAATCGGGCATAAACTTGTTTACTATAAGTAAAATAAAAAATTCTCCATTTCTAAACTCCCAATTCCTAAAAGTATTATTATCTGTAATTTAATTTAATTTCGGTACTTACCAATACGTAAGTATTTATTGACCGCCCGTCGATCAATAAATTGCAAACTTTTGGATTATTGTTAATATCACCCGATATAACCATTCTATTACTATTTTTGTAACCATTTATTTATTTTATAAATATAATTTAACCAAACTTAATCTACGCTCGCTTCGCTCGCTAACCGTGACTAATTAACACGAGGTTTACGAACGAAGCGAGCGTATTTTAAGTTTGGTTAGATATATGTATAATTTATGTATACAATTATAAGCAATAATGATTATATTTTTAATATGTAAAATTTGTTAATGATCCTGTAACTTCAAGCATTTTCAAAGTTACGTCATCATTCTGGTTATGGTCGACGGGCTAATACGTAAGTCCCTTAATTTCTTATTGTTTTTGTTGAATATCTACTTGCGCCTAATTTCTATAATTTTATTTTTTATTTTTTTTTGTACGAAGCTGTGATGAGTTGAGGTAACTAAGCTTGACCGGGACTCAAAATCATACGCTTCTGGATTGGATGAAAAGAAATAATATTAATTCTTGATTTTCTGTAGTTTTGATTTTGTTTAGAAATTATATGATTTTTATTCAAAATCATCGATTAAATAACTGTTGCAATATTGTTAATTTTTTCCTGTATTTAATTGAAAATCCAATAGTTTAGGTCAGTTTCATGTATTTAAGAACGCTGTTTTGAATTTCATGCGGTTTTCCTTTTTCGTTTGTTGTTAGACAGATAATAGAGTTACGTTTGTAGAACGTTGACAGTGATTGTTGACCTATGTAATAATGCCTCTCACGTCACCGACTCACGCAAGTCGTCATCAAATCCGGTCGTTGTTCACCGATAGCCGTTACTAACACCTGGATGTTATTTTATAAAACCGTCCTGTTCGATCGATAAATTATGAATCCTAATGGAATCCGTTGGTTATATTAAAGAGTATCAATTAAAAATTAATTAAATGCAATTTTCTGTTTAATTATTTTTTTTACCGTTGATGATTTTTTTTTTAAATATTATTTTAGTAAGGATGGTTGAAAAGCTCAATGGGCAATATATAGGTATCCTGTTTCGTGGATCGAAAATGTTATTTCCTAGTTGTTCCCCTACTGAGTGGGACCATTGTAATAATTTGTTTTTCTCCGCAGAAAGAAATTCATTAATTTGTTTAATACCATTTATTCTGGTCTTTATTATAGTTATAATGCATGCAGGTGGCACTAATCGGATTTCTTTTTTTTTTAAATTAATGATGTTAATTTTACGGCTAATCCATTTGGTGAACAGCTTGTAGTTGTCGCTTCTAGGGCTATCAGCCGCGTTACGATGGGCGTTTCATGCTGATATACAACCATCTATCTTAAGAAAGAATCGGGCACTCTTTTACTTTCTTAGTATTTGATATCCGTTAATTTTTTGTACGGGTTTTCTGTACACAGTAGTAACCGGTGTCTCATTCTAGGTCGTTTGAAACCGTTTTGGTTTTGGTTCGTGAAATACACACATATTAGTTGGGATAGCTGTTCTGATTTACCCGGTTATATGAGGATTGTCTGAAAAGTCTTGATCCTCAATATGAAGATAGCAGCCCTCGTCAAAAAAAGTTAGGGAATGTATTCGCGCATGCGTTGAAAGGTACTCAGTAAAATTTCAGCTATTTTAGACGCTCGTTTGTTGTTTTATAATCGTTTGAGTAAGTCATTGCGAGTCTTTTTGTGAAAATGGAAAACATCGAATATCATGCTGCGATTAAATACTTGAATTTGAAAGACAATACGCCTACGAAAATTAAAACCGATTTGGACGCTGTTTTCGGGGACTCTGGCCCATCATTTGCCACCGTGAAAAAATGGACAACTGAATTTAAAGATGGTCGTGTACCACCTTGGTTGATGATGAGCGTTCGGGACGGCCAAAATCTGCAACCACCACCGATATCATCGAAAATGTTCACCAAATAGAAGGTTAGAGAGATAGCAGAGGCTATGGGCATATCTAAAGAACGTGTTTGTCATATATTAACTGAAGAATTGGGTATGTGTAAGCTATCCGCGCGTTGGGTGCCGTGTTTGCTAACTTTGGACCAAAAATGAACATTTCCAAGGCCCTGCTGGAGTAGTTTAAGCAAAACGAGTCAGATTTTTTGGGTCGATTCATAACTGTAGATGAAACATGGATCCACCACTACCACTCCTGAGACGAAACAACAGTCAAAACAGTGGAATGCACAGGGTGAACCTGCTCCGATATAAGCGAAGACCGGGAAGGTGATGACGATGGTTGTTTTGGGATAGTAACGGAATTCTGTTTATCGATTATCTTCAAAAAGGTAAAACAATAACGGGACAGTATTACACATAATTACTTAAGCTGAAGGCAGAAATTGCAAAAAAAACGACCACATTTGAATAAAAATAAAGTGGTTTTCCATCAGGACAATGTACCTACTCACACTTCGACGGTCGCCATGGCTAAAATTCTCGAATTTTTATTTTGAATTGGTTGACCACTCACGGTATTCACCAGATCTGGCTCCAAGTGACTTTTTTTTGTTTCCTAACCTTAAAGTTTCGCTTGGAGGAAGGAGATTTTCATCTCCTTCCTCCTTACAGATTGCGATAACGAGGAGTTTATCGAAATTTGTAAACGCCTATTTTGCGGAGAAAGACGTCAGCTACTATTTGGAAGGGTTAAAGAGATTAGAGCATCGCTGGAAAAAGTGTATCGACTTGAAAGGAGACTGTTGAAAAATAAAACTATATTTGACAGAAAAAAATACGTCTTTCTATGTTAGGCTCAAAACTTTTCAGACAACCTCGTAATGGTCACGTATCTTCAGCTGTTCGTTAGTTATGTAAACTAAAGCTATTACCATATTTTAAAACGGGGTTTTGTATTAGCTGTTAATTTTTAAAAAATATCACCTTTAATTGGATATGAATGTTAGTGTGAAACAAATTTGTTTGTAGTATTTTTAATCCGTTTTTGTTAATCTATGCGAATGTATTTTACTAGTTAATGTTAAATGAACCTTATAATTAAAGTAAATTAATGACATGTAATTTACTTTAATGTTGTTTTGTTAAACGGGATTCATTTATTTGTATTTCATCATAGTTTTATTATAAAGAGAAATGCTTAGAGTTAAAAAAATTATGGAAAGAAAAAGATTCATAATAGGTATTTAGAAAATCTACTTTAACTGACTTATAGCACTGAAAAGTTAATCCTGCGCATCTGCTTAACCCGGTAACACTTAAGGAGTCGCTTATAAAGGCCCTGCATTTATTTTATCTTTCTTAATTATTATATTTTTTCTCTGGAAGTACATTTTGTTTATAAATACCGTTTTATAAGAATTTATGTATTTAACATGAGAATAAATTCAGATTAGTTTTGTTTCGTAACATAAGCTTTTTACTCTTAGGAACTTGAAAAATGATTAAATAGTTGCTGTAAAAATCTTAAATGAGAGAGATCATATAGAAATTTTGTCATACCTTTTCAAGATTTATAAAAAAAAAATTTCTGCGTTAAATTTCATTAAAAAGAGAGTTGAAAGACGATTAAATTAGGAAAAATTCATATTACGTAATTTTTAATGATTACACGTGTTTCTACAAAAATCTTGACAACAGAAATACTTTCCTTTTGTTGACGCTTTCAGTCGTTTTCTCATCAAAACGTGTATTACTATATCCAGTTCAGAGGTGTTTAAGAATTAAATTATTTAAAAAAAATTTTTTTAAATTATAATTTAAAAAAAAACATGAATTCCGAAAAAAAATAGGTATACAACATTATGAGTCCTGGAAAATAAACGAGGAAATATTTACTTAAGAGTTTTGTAAAAGTTTTTAAACTTTTAAATGTGCGGATACAATATGCGTGTGTGTGGATGCGGTATGTATGTGTTGGGATTTATTTGGCTTTATGTCTCAGTAATATTGTGACCTACGATCATAAAAAAGTATGACACGGTTGTGTACCTAGAGGATTGATTCCATTAAAGTTTTGAAAAAGGCTGACCAGCGAGTGGAAGATTGTGCCTCGATGAGGGGTTGGAATTTTACTCGTACGAGTATGTATTCTTACAAAAAAATCATTGAATTTTTTTTTTAAATTGAGAAAGCATGTTCAGAAAATTAAAATTGGTGTGTAATGGATATTTAAGATTTAATTTTTGATGTGAATTTAAAAAAAAATAAATTAACAGTGCGATAATATTGTTTTTTTAACTTTCACTGCGTTGGGGAATAAATTTAAGTCTAAATAACAATTAATATTAAGTGGTTTTTTTTTTAGACTAAAATATTGTCATTTAAAATTCCAATCATTTACAATAAGATTTTATTAGCTTTGTAGTGAATTTATTCTGGATGACATCAGTTTTAATACAAAAAATCTTTTTATCATGTAGGTGATTTAAATTTAATTTTTTAAAAGTATTTTGCTACAGTTATTTGATATTGGATTATCACAGCATGTAATGACATGTACAGAGAAGTTATTTTGATATTTTCTTTTGAAATATCAAGGAAATAAATGTGAATATTTTTTGTTGTTATATATATTTTTGCATACAGGTCTTATTAGATGCCCGATATTTGTTTCCTTGCTTCGTTTCGCTAAATTACTTTTTTTATTTTTTGTTATGAAGGTTTCTCGTCTTTTGTGTCTTGCAAATTATTTTTTTTTCATACGGATTAATTTTTTATTCCAGGCTTATCGATATTTTAAATAAAAATATTTAAAAAAATATAAAATTGATTATTTCAAAAAAATAATAAACGATTTCAAAAACGCTTTAAAAATTGTTTCTATTAAATTCATTTTAAAATATGAACTTTATGAAATCGGTGCCAAATTAAGGGTAATTAAGTTAGCTCTATAAAAATGAGCAGATTTAAAAAGTCCAAATTTAAAAATTATTAAGTAGTATAATTTTTATTTTACTGTACTTTTTTTGGAGTCGGTTTAATTGATTTTTTAAATTATTTTAATTATTATTATTAATTGCATTTTTAAAATGAGATGGTAAGGTTAGAAATAGTTTTCAAAAATATTTAAAGGGATTTTAAATTTTAATTTCTACATAGATGGTTGTTAATGATTGTCAGATATTGAAAATTGCTGCTTGAAAGTTCAGTAAAATGGCTGTTTTTTACTTTTTTTTGCGAAATATGATAGCATTGCACCATACTGTACATTATGGATGTGCTTTTTTAATTAAAAATGGTAATTTACAGTAACGTAGATTTTTTTTTGCATTGTATATAAAAATTATATGATATAGGTGATATTATTTTACGTTTATTAATATTTAAAAAAAAAATGATTTACTTGCTCTTTAATTTTCTGAATTATTAATAAAAATACATTATGATATTGATTAATTGCGTAAATATAGAAAAAAAATTGTTAACATAGACATTTTTTTTATTGGGTACTGATATCATGAATTTTATTTTCTCGGAGTATTCAGGCGATAAATGTCATAGTCACGGCCTTCTGGCAATGTTTGGCTAAATTCCAAATGATACCCTACCATAAATTAATGATAAACCGTTCTATTATGCAAAATTTGTCTTTTATATTATATTTTAAGTCGTGATTGTTAATCAATATTCTAGTTTTCTTATGTTTGTCATTAAAATTTCAATATAAGTATTGCTACTTTATATCTTCTTATTTTTATATTCTTGTGTAACTTTTCAAGTTGTGTTTCATCATATTATGTGTATTACTAAATTAAAATAAATCACTAATACTTGGTATAATGAATTTTATTGTTCTGATAATTTGATAATAATCTTTACACAAAATGTCAATTTTTATTGTTATTACATACGAGTATACGATCTGTGGCTATTAAATAACTAGAGACTAATGCTGTAAAATATTTTATTTTAAATTTATACATCTAGTTATTACACATATCCCCTTCAGTATACACCTCCACTGTCCCTACAATGCTCCATGCGAATTTTCCATTGTTCGAAACGGTTCTGGAAGTCTTCTTCTGTGAGCTCTTTCGTAACGCGTACCGGTTTTTCTTTCACAGCTTCAACGTTCTGCAATATTGTTACTTTTAATGCAGATTTGACCTTGGATATTAGATAAAAGTCACATGGTGTCTTTTAGGTCAGGCGAATAAGATGGATGGTCTAACACTGGGATGTTATACTTGGCTAGAAACGTCTTGACAGACAATGCAGCGTGAGCCGGTGCGTTGTACTGATGAAGAACCAATGACTTGTTCTTCTACAGTTCGGGTCGTTTTTTTCTTATTTTTTCACGGAGTTGACCAAGGACCTTGAATAAAGACAATAGTTAACCGACGGTCAGATCGTGTCAGTTTACCCATTTTTTCAATATTTTTATCCGTTTTTGACGTGGAAGGGCGACCCGAGCGAACATCATCTTCAACGTGTTCTCGGCCATCTTGAAAACGCTTAAACCACTAAAAAACCCGCGCACGTGATAAACATTCATTGCCGTATACTTTTTTTTTAATAAAAGTTAAGTTACAGTAGCGGTTTTCCAAATTTCACGACAGTTCTTTGCTTTAATAAAACACTTATAATTTTTTCGTTAAAACAGGAAAATAGATGTTATCCAAACGAAGGCCACTGCCAGGCTAACATGTCTACTGAAACTGGAGTGGCAACAGTCGAAAGAGCAGGCTTCACGTTACACAGCTGTCGGTTGTAGGAATTTGGCGCATGCGCAGTTCTTATGTAGCAGCATTAGTCTTTTTATTTAATAGCCACACCTCGTATTCCATTTCATATTATAAAACATTAAGGTAACCCTAAGATTGTGGGCTTGAATCCCGGTTGGATTTGGAATTTTTCACACGCTAAGAGATTCACCTCTTTCACCCAAAAAGAAGTACAGTAACTTTAATTGGGACAACAATCAGTATTTTCTACAAAAATAAATAACTGTAAAACCTGAATCAGAAGATAATATCATCAGTGTTTAATTTATTTAGTATAGTTTTCAGTACACTCTGGCCTCAGTGGTGAAATAGTCTCTTAAAATACCTCAGTCTTTTATTTGGAAAGTTCTGCGTTTGAATCCCGGTCAGGGTTGGCATTTTTGTTGCGGTACAAAAAACCTTTTGTTACGGTGAAAAAATTACTATTTCGACTGTTCTCAAATTTCTACCTCAAATTGTTATTATTTGTTAATAATTTGGCGCGGACTTCTAAAAGTAGCATATTTGAAGACGAATTTTTGTTAGTGTTACTTGAAGATTGTTTTGAACCGGTGTAATTTAAAAAAAAATGTATTTTATCGTTTATTTTCCTGGCATCATAACTGTGGAGCAGCGTTTCTCAACCTTGGGGATCGCGGTGATATCAAAGGGGTGTTGCGAAATTAGCGTACAACTTTACACGTAAAAAATAATGAAATCATTTTATGTAAATTGCTCAAGTTTGTGCAAACATGAGCAATTTGCATGTATGCGTGTACTTACATGCATGGTCATACCCGTCGCTATCAACGTAGCTAAATAGCTTTAACTATGATTCATTGGATTGGGGCTGTGGTAGGGGGGGGGTTCGGATAATATTTATTATACATTTTTTTTTACTTTTTGGGGTACGTGGAGCTAAAGAGGTTGAAGATCACTGCTCTAGAGCAATGCTGCAAGAAGGAAAGCACGGTAATCAGTCAAAGAACGGATATGGGTTTTTTTCACTTCTCGACATTTTATGACCCAGAGTTCCCAAAAAAAAAAAAAATTTTCGTAAAAGTTTGGGGTCAATATTTCTGTGGGGTGGAGTAGACAAGTTTGTTTGGGGTCAATTTTCTCAAAATTTTGCACACACAGACCCACTTTACATTAAGTTCATTCAGTACATGCGTACATATTTATCTTATCATTTAAACGAAAAAAAGTCCCCAAATTCTCTCCCTTCCCTAAGTATCGAATTTTGATTTATTGCATATTTTTTTAACCTTTTTTTTTTTTGTCTTCCTAAGCATAATAGGAATGCTAGTGGTTAAAAAATAAAATAAAAATACTCTGGCGGCAATATTGGGGGGGGGGGGGAACTGATCAAAATCTAAAAATATCGATTTTTGAAATCTTCTAAAACTTTTTTTAATTTAGAATAATGACAGAAAATTATAACAACTTTGTTGTTAGCTTATTTTTTTTTTAGTTTACATCTGTTTGGAATTCGGTTATATCCTCGAACATGCTGCTTGTATGAAAAAAATCGTTCGCAAGAAACCTGTAATAAACAACATCCGTCTTGATAAAATTAGGAAACCAGTGCAAAAAAAAGTTGTAAAGAAACTGCTACGAAGTGTTATTAAGATTCAGTAGAATATCATTTGAATTATTTATTATTTTTTTTATTAATAAAAATAAGAAAAAAAATTCAAAGAAATGACGTAAAGTCTATTAACGAGCTTGAACTAAACCTCCTTGAATGCTGAATTATGTATTAATTTTCTCTACTTTTCCTACTAATGGTTTTGAATTTTAGCGCGAAAATCTTTTTAATAACAGAGTGATATCAGGATGTAAATTATTATCGTATAATAATAAGCAAAATGATGTAGACAAAATAAAAAATTAATAAAAGTACCTTAAAATGGTTTGCGGTTTTATTTATCTTCTACTTAAGTTGTGCGGAAAAAACTAAGATTCATCAGAAAACAAAAAAGAATTATCATTATTATACGCTCAATTTTATTAGGAGTAAACCTTAAAATCATTCAGTTATGATTTATTTTTTAATTAAAAAAAAAAAAATATTATATTTCTAATTAAGAACACTACTTTTTATTGAAGTTGTTAAAGCCGTACTGTAGTATAATAAATGAACAATGAAAATTAAAGCGGGTAAATGAAAGAATTAAATGAATTAATTAGTTAATTTAAAGTTATTAGTAGAACTTGGGTAAAATTAATTATTCTACTTTGGACAAATACATATTAACAGTTACGCTATATTACAATACGCTATATTACTTTAAAGAGCTACTGATAAGAGATTTTTTTGTTGTATAAATCAAGATTTGAATACTAATTTTTTTTTCAGATATTTATTTTTACTTCCTTGTACAAAGTAAAGGAAGTACTATGATCGCGAAAAGTTTCGGTGTTCAAATTTCAACGGAAATATCCATTATGACCATTCCTGAATCATTTGACTAGTTTCGGCTTAAAGTTTATACGTACGTACGTATGTATCTTGCATAACTCAAAAACGAATTAGCCGATATATTGACATTTTGGATTTAGGACTGTTGTTGTAACATATAATTTTGCACCTTCCCTTTTGATTACAGTCGACTGAAGCAAAAGTGTCTAAAAAAATTGGATTTTTTAATTTTTCTTAACTGCAGGTGATAAGCCCTCATTGAGAGAGCCTTTCAATGATATATATCATAAGTTATACTTATTTTCATTGCTTCCAGAGTTATGGCCAAATGAAATTTTAATTAATGAAATATTTGGATCTTATATGGAGAAGGCACATAGGTTCGAATTCTTTCATCTCCTTTTTTTAACTTAAATATATTGATTTATTAATGATTATTAACCTCTTATTGTAAAAACTTTTTACAATTAATAATATTCAAAAATAAAAAATTAAATTTGAAAAAATATAGGAAGTTATTAACGAAATAAAATTTTATTTACTTTTCATTTTAAAACAATGTGTATAGTACAAGGAAGTCGTGTTGTCCATATCAAATTTTTAGTTTACTGCTTATGTAATACACAACGATGGGAAAGTATTGTTATAAGAAAAAACAATGCCTGGATTTATATATTTCCGAAATTTTACGGTCCCCGACTCCAATTGTAATAAACATATAATTACAAAAATTCGATGTCTGTGCATTTAAACTAAGGATCATTTTTTTTCATTTAGAGAATTAGTATTGAATTAAAAAAAAAAAAATCTGAAAAGATGGGGAAAGAAATATTCGTAAAAATTTGAATTGAGCTTATTCTTTTAGGTTAGCAGAAAGTGATACCATTAGAGATACCAAGAGATGAAGATTAAAAAAATTAAAAAAGTACATTCTCCCTATTGGAATTTATTTTTTAACTGTTCCTTCAGTCATATCTTTATTTCCTCTAAATAAGGAATCGGCAATAGTTTTCAACTCTTAATTTAAATTTACTACCTCATATTCTTTTCTAAATTAGGCGTTACCAGAGTTGAGATAATTTTAGTAATTTTCCGTTCAAACCGCCTTTCGTTTTGCGGTTTTAGGTTGTAGTAACTAATTATATTTTATTATACATTCTGATAAAGTACCTTTATACAGGATTTAATTTATTATTAATTTTTGTAAATTTTTACTAGTTTAACGAATCATTCGCTTTTAAAAATTATTATTCTTTTTTAAAAAATAAATAAAAAGTAGTAAAGATTAACTTAGTTGATGAAGTTTAAGTAAATTTTAACTTATTTAAAAATGTGATAAAGAAAAAAAAGAAGCGGTATTTAATCATCGGGAAAGAATTATAAATTTTAAAACTTCAGGTCTATTGTAAATAGCTCCAGGGAAAATTTTGTAGCATCGTTAACGGATCTGAAAGTTTTTGGTTATATATTTATTTTTTTTTATCCGAATTAAGCAAAATTAGATAACGTTGGCCGGTCGTTCTAATTTGTATGAAGTTTTTGTAATTTCATCGCAGTGGATAGTCACCTGAAAATTAGCGGTGTATCGACTATAGATGATTAGAAAGAAAAAGTAACAAGGGTTATTTTGCTTTGATTTACAATGCAAGATGATAATTGTAATATCGATCGTATAGAAAACGCACCGTAATTGTATTTTAAAATTAATTTTTACCCACGACGGAACGGAGAGGGTAAAAATTAATTTGTAAATGAGTTTCGGGTAAGAAATTTTGTGTGTGTGTTTGTGTGCATGTCTGTTACCTCAAAACTACTGGACCGATTTCGATGTGGTTTTTTGCATTATATAGGTATCACTTCTGAGCGGGTTCTTCTTAGATTAGTTTTACGGTTATAGGCCACTGGGGGACGCTGCAGTAGATGCGTTTCTTTAAAACGGCTGAGCCGATTTTGGTGCGGTTTTTTTGCATTACATACGTATCACCTTATTGTATTACATAAGTATCACCTCAGAACCGGTTCTTAGATTAGTTTTACGATTATGAGCCGTCTGGGGTCGTTGCAGTGGATATATTTCTTCAAAACTGCTTCGTGGGTTTTTAAAATTATTAATTTTATCACTTGTCTTTTATAAGTTTGTGATTTCCTGAGTTTCTTTAGATAAGTTTTTTTTTTTACTTCAGGTATATTTCTTGAAAATTATTGATTCAAAAGATGATTTCTTCTCATAAGATCAACATCGTTGTATTATAATTTTATTTATTTAGAGAGTTTGTTGCACTTCACAACAATCTATTATAAGCCCCATTATTATTATGTTGCTGTTTTTTTTTTTTAATCGGAGAATCAAAATTATCCAAAATTCATATTGATCTTAAACTAAGCATCCCGAGATGTACGTATCCCGGATAATCTACGCATTTTTACAATCTAGTTAACTAAATTTAGTAGTAGTTAAAATCTACTATAAATTTTTTCTTGTTTCTTAGTAAAACGTACTGTTATATAAATTTACTGGTAATTTCTGACGCAGTTTATGATTAATAATAAGTTTTTTTTTATTATTATTTTTCTTTTTACCCGACTGGTTTGATGGATCTTTTCTGAAAGAATTCTTTAAAATATTTTTATGTTTAAAAAAAATAAAAAACCGTTTTTTTTTTTCAGTGTTTTCCTCATTTACGCACACCATGATGAATGGAAGGAAATTAAATATTCCGTATTACCTATACAAAGTAGTTTAATTAAAAAAATGTTATAGAGTTTTCCGGTATTTTTTGAATTTTAGATATATTCTTTGAATATATCACATTTTATAAATTTACCTCTACCAAATGTGTATTAGAAGCAATATATTTATTTTCTACAACTATGCAAAATAATCGTACTCTTACACGCAAGTTAATATGCGCTGTTTTTTTCTCCCACGTTCACAATATGAGAAAATTAATAAACGTATCAGCTCTATTTTTTTTTTGCCATGACGGAAACTTAAGCGGTACATTTATGTGGGTGGAAGGGCTGTTAGAGGAAAGTCCGTTTATCAATTGATTCTTTGTTTCCTGCCTGGAACCCTATTTTGTAACGCCGGTGGCAGTGACGAGGCGGACAGTAAGCGGATGTTCGTCTGTCACCCGGCAAATCTCGCTGCTTTCTACTGTATTTTGTTTAGCTTTTATGAATGAATAATAATACTACGCCTTATAATAAACTAGTCATTTTGTAACCAGTCAGAGCTTGATATGTTAGATCACATATATGAAAAACTATGTATTGTATAATTTTTTTTATGTATTTCTAACTTATACAGTATTTACATTTAGGGTAAAAAAAATCCATTTTAATGTACATTCGAATTATATTAATTTATTAATTTTTCGATTAAATTAAATTATTTTCGTTGGTTTCAGAGTTATAACCAAACAAAATTTTAATTAATGAAGTATTTTGATCTTACAAGGGGAAGGCACATCGGTTCAAATCAGACTTCTCTTTTTTTTAATTTAAATATATTGATTTATTAATAATTATTAACCTTTGATTGTAAAAAAAATTATGATAAATAATAATTCAATAATAACAATTAAAAAATCCTATGTGGACATCACATGACTTCCTTGTACGTCTATTAAATTATTACATATACACATTTTTTTAAAATGAAAAGTACATTAAATTTTATTTCATTAATAACTTCTGGTATTTTTTTCATATATTTTTTTAGTTATTATTGAATTATTATTTACCGTAAAATTTTTTTTAGAGAGGTTAATAATAATTATTAATAAATCAATATATATAAATTTAAAAAAAAAAATTTAAATTGGAGATGAAGTCTAATTCGAACCTACCATACACTTGTAAGATCCAAGTATTTCATTAATTAAAATTTTATTTGTAGACTGTAGTTCGGCGTACAGACGTCACGACGAAACTAATCAAAATGGATTCAGGGTTGATCAAAAATGGATATTTTTGTTGAAATCTTAAAGCTGAAATTTTTTGCGATTATAATCCTTACTCTACTTCGTACAAGGAGGTAAAAAATATGAAAAAAATCAGAAGTTATTAATGAAATAAAATTTAAAAAAATGTGTGTATGTAATTTAATTGGCGTACAAAGGAAGTCATGCGGTGTCCACTTCAGAATTTTTATGTTTTTGATAATTAATGTAATTTAGCTTAAAACAGTTTTTCTCTTTAATAAACGTTTTCCTATCGCACTTCATGCATTAGCTCGTTCTTTATTAGTCAGAAGAAAAGTGATTTCTGGCAAAATTGTTACTCGTAATCAGCATTTTGTTACTTTATTTTGGTTAAAGATATTCCAATTTCCTAAGGGATTTTGGCCAGGATGTACACCCTACCCTATTGCGCTTGGAAGGAGGTCTAAAACTTTTCTTTCAGTGAAGTTTTTTTGTCTTATCGGTGATTCCTTTGCGGGTGACTCTTGCTTTTATCACCATCTATCTTTTTCACTTTTCCTCTCCCAATATTTTTTGGTGGGATTTGGTAAATGCCTGTAAATCCCATGTTGTGAGGACTTCTTTCAGTTATTATTTCTTATTATTATTTTGTTGATAATTTCTTTGAATGTACACTTAGTTTCCTAACCAGTTGGTTTATAAGCTCAACCTGGGTTAGCATTTTTAATATGATAAAGGTGAGGGACATCTCCTAATTTATTTTTATTAACATTCACTTTATACTATTTTCCATTTTTCTGGTCTCTGCTTATCTCCTTTGATTTCAACATAACTTTAGTTATCTGTTTTATACATTTTAAAATTTATCTTTCCTGGACAATCTGCTCTTTTCTCTGATTACTTTTCTTTTATGCTTATTTTAATTTAGTTTCTCTTCCAGTAATAAATCCCTATCGTTCAGAATTTCTCCTGACTTGTCTTTTGTTTTTGAAAAAATAAAACAAACACTATCCAGCTAATCGTGATATTTTTATTATTTTCACATTTTTCCTCGGTTCTTCTATATACGAGTTGAAAAGCAAATGGGATAGACTGCATCCATGTTTCATTCTTTTCTTTAGATTTATCTTTCAGTTTTTTACTACTTCACATCCCTTTATTATCAAATAAATTAAATCCAGTATCTTAATATATGAAATATTATCGTAGTTCATTTTTTATAACATGCTGTCATAGATTTTTCTTCTCACCAACTCACCTGTAGACTTTCTCATTTCATTCTTTATTAGCCTATCTATTTCCCTTTGTCCTCTTCTAAGCACATTTCATCAAAGGCTTCTTGTCTTTCTTTTTCTGCATTTGCTATTGTCTGTGTTTTTCTTGATTAGGTAATATAATCGGTACAAATATTAATAAAAAATATCTTTTAATTTTTTTTATCTATATTTAATACTTTACTAACCGACTTCTTTTTTGCTGAAAAAAATGCAGTCACTTTGCTTTGTAATTTTACCTCCTTGATAACAAAATTCTGCTGCTTTTGATGTTTTATGAGCTTCTTAAAATTTAATTTTTCATATGCTCTTTTCTCTGATTACTTTTGTTTTATTCCTTTTTTTTAAATTGAGTAATAAATCCCTATCATTCAGAATTTCTCCTGACTTGTCTTTTGTTTTTGAAAAAATAAAACAAACAGTATCCAGCTATTCATGATGTTTTTATTAGTTTCCCATTTTTCCTCGGTTCTTCTGTATACTAGTTGAAAAGCAACTGGGATAGATTGCATCCATTTTTCATTCTTTTCTGAATAAGAACGTTGACTGTTTTTCATGTTTTACTCTTGTACTGCTACCTTATTCTTGTACATATTTGATTTTTCTTTCTGTACATTTAAGATCAATTTTCTTAAAAATTAAAAAATAAAATAAACCTGAGGAGAGGAAAAGAAAAGGGACTTATTGATTTTATATCGGTAATGTTATTTAGAGGAATTTTAGCGTCCATTGCTTCACATTGTGTTAATTTTTTTGTGTAGAAATATTGTCTTTTAACTTAGGAATAAAACAGAGTTTTGTTTATTTTTTTATATATTTTTTTTTTGCTGTTTATTACTCATTTTCAAAAATTATAGAAGATTTCTTATTATAATTTTTTTGTTCTTCAATACCACTTATTTAAGAACAAGAGATAAATATTTTTAAAAAAACGCGATGGCCAAAAAAACACATTGCTCTTTAATATAGGATAATTAGTAACATAGGATAATTAAAGAGCGTATGGCTAACAATTTTGTTATAATATTTGTATATATTACAACTTTTTTCTCTAATTAAATTTTTTTTTTTAATACTTTTATTTACAGTCCCATCAACAATTAAAGTTATTAGTACTTTAATTAAGATATTACCTTAAAGGTAAAACTCTTGAAGTTTGTGCTTCAACAGGCAAATCTCCACTACTACAAATATATATATAACTTTTGACAATCCCAGTAATGTAAGGATTCCAACATGGGGTAATTCATATAAATTGGTTCGACCGTTGAGCTGCTAAGGTGGAACCAACATATATACATATACCCTAATTATATTACACTCCTTTTTGGGCAATCATGTAAAAATAAATTGTCTATTTCTTTGTGAATATATTTAAATTATTATTAAAAATAAAAAAATTTGCATTAAATTTACATTTTCACTTCATTTAAGTGTAACATCTTTGAGTTTAAGCCATTTTGTTTTTAAACTGAGATTATTTTTTTTTTAATTATAATAATATGAAATGTTTCAATACAAGATTTCAGTTGACTTAATTTGTTCATTTGTTTTTTTATATTTTATTAATGGTTTTATTTTATTCATAATAAAAAAATGTACAATTATATTTGCCATTACATTGTCATTATTATATTAATTTCAGTCTTCTAAAACAACATAACAGTATAGGAAAAATAAAAAAACTTATTTTGTAAATAAATAACTATTTTTATTTACGATTTTCCTCTTGAACTACCGATTAGAACCTTTAGTTTGTGTGGAAGGTAACTGGGATTATTGTTTGGCATTTCTGATATTTTTTTAAATAATTTTTTTTTTTAAATTTACCACCTTTTGGAAGGAGAAATTGAAGTAAAAATTATTAATTAAAAAGAACTCATTTCTGCATTTAACCTTAAAAATTCTGATATGGTCAGTTTTGCTTGGCATTGTGAGAAAAAAAAGTACCTACGATTGAAAATTATTTATTTACCCAATTGTCTTAACCACAATCAGATAGTTGCTTGATATTTATTTTTTTCCGGTATTTCTTCCTGTCTTGCACAATTTATTTAATACATGCCTCTCACTGTTTATTCACCTTAACATGATACTTCTACTTTCGTTAAATTTCTCATTTTATTAGTAATATTCATAACTATGGTGCTTATATTACAACTGTAATTTGTAAAAATGTAATTTAAAATAAAATAAATATTCTTAATCAGAAATTATTTAATAAATTGTATTAGTTAATGTAATACTGGAATATAACTACTATAAAGGTTTATATTTTATATAATATTAAATTTTATTAATGCAGTGGTCAAAATATTAATGAATCATTTGTATACATATACATATATATTTATGCATAGAATATATTAATTAGTTGCATATTTAGGCAACTAAAAGTGGCTAACACTTTTGCTGCCGTTGTATTCTAAATTGAAGTAGGAGCAAACAATTAGCAAGTAAATGTCTATTGAAAATCTATTTTCATGCTATTTGAATGTTAAAATTTAATAATTTTAAATATAAAATATATTTTTTATGTGTAGATTTATTTTTCATTTTCTTAAAGTTGTTAATTTTATCATAAAATTGTAATAGTTCTGTTCTGAAGCATTAAAATAGTGAGAGCAGTGAGCATTTGATTTTATTTTTAGAAAATCATGGTGCAAAAGGTAGTAATAGTAAACAAAGTCCATGAATATTTTTAAGTGTCAATCAATCTGTGAACAGTTTTACCATGTTTTGTGATTTTATAAAAACATAGTTCTACCGTAATATTTATTTATTTAAATTGCAACAATAGGGTAACAGTTACAGTCATTCTGTTATTTATTTTTTTTTATAAGATGTATTTTGTAGTATATGAAAATTGTCAAGTCAGGCAGATGATTTAATGCAGTTGAAATGCAGATATATTGTTACCCCATCATGGACATTAGAAATATTTCAACTAGTTTTTTAATATTAGATTTAGAATAAAATCACTTATTTTACCTCAGATTCCATGTAGTTTTATTTATGTCACTTTTTAATAATGGATTATTGTTCTATTATTATGAGATTGTAAGTTGTGTAATGATTTTGTATATATTTATTCCTTAAATATGTTCAAAGAAGATATTTTTATCCAAATTTTTGAATCTAACAGTTCATTTTTTCTTGATTCCAGGTTGATTATCCTGAAGTTCAAGGGGGTGGTGGTGGGGGTAGACCACGTGTACCCCCAACCATGGACCGGGGAGGAGTGAATCTTGTCCTTGACGAGTCTGTAAGTATTTAATTTATGTACTGCTGCCATTTGATAATCATATTTAATGAATATATATACTCTTATTTGTATTTATTATTTTATTAAATTTTGTTTTACTATTAACCTTCTAATTTATTTTGTAGTATATGTATGGTGATAAGAAAATGTCGGGTTTAAGGTGTTTACTCTTCTGATGCATTTTGCCTTCTATCATTATCATTCTTTAATAGGGCTTTTATCTTAACAGTATGTTCCCCATTTTTTTATTCTAAAAATTTTTAAATAAAGTTAATAGATATTATCGGTTCTTATGATATTACAATATAATGAAATCTGAAGGTACATTGGCAAATGTTGATGGTAATGTTTAAAAGGCCACCAGTTATTAAGAATTTTTGAATGATGATTTTTTTTTTTATACCAATATCTCATCGATGGAATTAAAATGATTTGTTTTAGTACTGATGGGTATTAGTTCCCACTTAAAATATGAATTTTATCCCTCCCTACCCTCTAAGGGTGGCTATTAAACTGATTTTATAAAAGTGTACATGTATGCCTCAAGAGTCATAATTATTATCTGTTTTTGTTTTAGTAAGTGTCTTTATTTCTACTTTTCCTTGTTTTGTTTTTTTTTTGTTATGTTTCCTTACATTCAATTTTTCTTTTACTTATTTTTTTAGTGTGTTTATGTAATTTTCCAATTTTTGTAACATTAAAACAGTTCCCTGTCTTTCTCTATAGTTTGTCCTCTTTCAGACTGTTTATCGAATAACTTCCAGTATCTTTTCATTCTCTTTATTAAAATCTTTGTGCAGAATGTAATATCACAATCCAAACATTCAGCCAATATTTTCATTGTTATTTTACCTAATGGTTTTGTAATCTTTTTTTCTTTTTCCTTTAAAAGCTTTATTGACTGATCTTATTTTTGTTTCTTTGCCTACGTTCCTTTGTTACTGTGCTATCCTGATATCTAAATAAACAGACATTTTAGTTTCCTTGTCACATACTATAATAATTTTTTGTTGTAGTTACAGTACTTTTAGTTTTCTTCCTTTGTATTCTGTGGGAAGATTTGTCCAAGCTTGATTTGTTCAATAAACTGATCTAAACTGTCTTGAATGTAATTAGTTAAATTTTATTTATATTCTTACTAAATTTTGTTTTTAAGTTAATTTTTTCTAATTTAATTTTGTTTTATTAAATTTTTATTTTAAGGAATTAATTTTTAAGGAAACGGAAATGTGTATTGTATTATCAATAGCAAAAATATGTTAAATGAATTATTAGCCATGCAGCAAAGAAATTGAATTTAGTTATCATACTTCCTTGGACAATATTGTTTGTTAATTTTTCACCTTTGACAATTTATATACAATGTGATAACATTGTGTATAAATTGTATTATTGTGTGTGTTCGTGCGTGCGGCACGCGCACACGCACACACACACACACACACACACTCACATATTCATGTTTGTAAAATAATTACATTATTTAAAATCATTAATTGCTTTCATGTTTCATGTAGGTCTACTTGTTTACTTAATCTAGAAAGTCATATTTTATCTAATTAACTTTTAACTGCACAATGCTTGTTCAATTTTTTATTACATTACATAAGTTTATTTAAAATATTAGATCCACTCTCTGTTTTATAAAATTTCATGTAAATCAGATACTTAGCAAAATGTAAAATAAATTATTGGATCATTCGCTAAGAAAATGTATATATTATTTTCTTGAATTATAAATAATTTATATTAAGATTGTATACTAGTATATTATAGGACAGGAAACATGTTTTACATTTTTTTTTTTTTTAATATTATTATGTAAACATTATAACGAGAATTGATCCCAAGACCTATTGTAGTACCAAGAAACAAATGTGAAATCTAAATTAATTCACTTTTGAACCTGATTTGAAATTTAGTTAATTTTAGGTTTTCTGTTCTTTGCTGACACCATTTTTCTGACCAAAATTTTCAAATTATATAAACTGATAAAGTTGGGTAACTGATCACTGTGTTTGAAAAAAGGATTTCTACAAAACTATGTGTGGTGTGTGTGTGTTATAGGGCTTTATAACAGTATTATGTGAACATGCTAGCTATAAAATAAAATAAAAATTAATTTTGTTGAACTAATTATGAAAATATTAATATAAAGGATTCTAAATGCAAATTCTTAAAAAATTTAAAAATTGATGAAGATGAAGAAAAAATTATTTATTACTATGTACAAATAAGTAAAAAAAGTATATAAATATACTCCTCACATTTTATGGTTTGAGATAGTATTTATTTAACCACAGGGAAAGTAATTTTTTTTATTTTTTATGAATAAGTTGTTTTAATAAGTTTTTGTTTTGATCCTTGTATTTTTAACACTGATTTATGTTAAGAGAAACAGTTATAAAAAAATGAGATAATTATTTAGTATGTGTGAAGCTCTTGTAGCTGTTTTTCACTCTAGAGAATTCTGTCGATGAAAGTATTCTGGTTTTCTTCATTTTCATTCATAGTAAATATATTTATTATTATTTTAATATAGATATTGAAATAATTAGTTAATGACAACTACCATGGGAAATTTATCCATAGTTTGTGTTTTTAAATTGAAATATAATATTTGTTGTTAATTATTATTCTGCTGTTGTTTTGGGTGTAAATATATACCATATACTTTTTTAACATTCAAAATTAAATGCACTTTGTGTTTGTTAATTGTCGTAAAAATGAACTCACGTGTCTTATATTACTAAGCAGCAAGTGAACTCAAACAGTAGAACTTATTTTTTAATTTGTAAATAGTGTGTTTGCAGATTTTAATATATATTCAGTTTTGTGTAATAGAAATTTTTAAGTTTATGGGTTATATGTTAGATTGAAGAAGTACAGTGATATTTTTTATTAATATATTTTTTATTATATTAAATTGTATATTGAATGTAAAGGTGTTATATGGTGTAATTTTCATCTGTCATCAGCCAATCTATTCATCAGATATGTTTGGTTGTAGAAATGATTCAGAAGTTCATCTAGTATATTTTAATTCCATTAAAGACATTTACATTTATTTTTTTTTGATACATTTTTTGAAATTTTACATTTAAAATTTTATATTTTCATGAATTAGGAAATTAATTATTATAATGATTATAAGATAAAAAGAAATTCTTTCTCTCTTTTATTTTACATCTGCAAGAGTCAAGTGGTTTTTTCTTGCGTGCTTCTGTTTCTAATTATAATTAAAGTGTCTGCTCATCATGCTCTAATAAAAAAGAATCTTTGCAACTATTTTTAACTGAACTCAAATAGAATAAAATATTTATTAATATTAACAGAGTAAATTAATCAATTGTTGTACTCGATTGGTCGATGTTGTAAGAATTGTTATTTGAATTGTATGATTTAAGTTAAATAATGGTTTTTTGTTGAGGTAAAAAATTACATAAGATTTTAAGGCAATTTAAATCCGCTTTGATTAGGTAAAAAATTACTTATTTGTCAAAAATTGTAAGATATTAACATTCATTTGTTCTTTTTATCTATAGTAAATAGTTAAAGCAAATTTAAACTATTACATATTGTGTTAATCGTTATTTAAAATGCATAAATAACTGATAATAAGGTTAAGATATTGTAATTTTTATTTTTTTAAATCAGATTAAATTAAATTAGAAATCCATTCTTATTGTTGATATTAATTTTAAGCCTAGTTGGCAAGTAAAAGAGTCCCTTTGGTTGGGGTAGTTCTCTTTTTTTTCACCAACAGAATTCATCTACAGAGACAATAATAATATACAAATTAATTTTGATAATTGATTAAGATTTTTTTTATTAAACAATACGGAGTTAATTGTTTTTATTTTTTAATGCTTCCGTTCCATGTTTTTGTTTTTAAAAATGCTACTCGTATAAAAGTGTTCCAGATTGAACTTACAGACTAAAGAGGAATCTTGTTTATTCTGTTGTCCAGGACCTTTTGTTTATTTAATTTTGAGATTTAGATGGTTGTACATGAATTATAAGTAATGTACTCTGTAAATGGTTTTTCATGTTTTGATGTTTTGTTTATATTTAAATAAACAACTTTATTATTGATAAATATGGCTAAATATGTTTACTGATTACTACTTTATTTATTCATAAAGTTACCAAACAGAATTCCTAGAAGGCTGGTAACAACACTGATGCGTAAGACTGACGTAGAACCATGAAATTTACATAAATTATATTGGTAGAATAATAAAGTACTATTTTTTGTTAAACACTACAGAAATTTTTAATTTATGGAACTTAATAATATGACAGTTTTTGAAGAACGATACCTCAATGCTTGAATTTTTGTCATAACTGTAGTTTCCAGAGTGCTGTTTAGTGAAAAGAAAAAAAGGTTTCTGGACTTCATGAATCAGTAGTTCAAAGTTTATTCTGTATAAAATCATAAACACAGCATTTAAAATTAATGTAAACAGAACATTTTAGTAAATTATTTATTGTGTTTTTTTTAACTTTTTTCATTTACTTTGAGAATATTTTATTATTACCTTTTTGCATTTTTATGAATTGTTTACTCATTTATTTTTTGTTTATTTTAATACAGTTTAACCGGCCTGAACTGTATCAAAAATCAAATCGCAGCTCACACTCGTCAGATACAAGTTCTGCATACTCTGGTTCAGATACGATGACATCTGTACATAGTTCTGTTGAAGCCGATGAAGTCGACCTGTCCGGCCTGGTTGAGTCTATCGTAGATTCAGATGAAGAGGATCTTGCTGAAAGCACTGATGTAAGTACATTTTATAAATTGCATTTTAATTTTTTCTCTTTCTGTTATCTGAAATTGGTTATGATTTGTGCATATCTGAGTTTTATAGTGAATTTTGTAAAAGTGGTCTCTTTTTTATGTTTCTGTTCATTGAAAAATCTATTTTGGTCTGTCCTAATTTGTGACTGAAGCTTTCTTTATCCTGCCATAATTATATGGGCATTTTTCCATATCCTTATCTACAATATAAAATAGAGTTGATCATTGATGCAATTGTTATTCAATATTAGATCCTATTACAGATGTGAAATGCATGATTAGTTGTCATCATTTTAAAATGTGTTCAGTATTTTTATTTTTTCTGATGTATGTGGATGGAGAATAAATAAATATGTTTTACTGATTGTTTATTGTTTAGTCATGAAGTGCTGTGAACACTGGACATGAAAAGTTATCATGAAATAGACTGGATGTAGACACTTCTAGGCTCTTATACCAGGTTATCTTATGCACAGTATTTGAACTTAGATTTGTTATTGATAGTTAACTTATTTTATTGCTCTCAGTTATTCAGTATAAATCCTTTTCATACAAATAATTTATCAGAACATTGGATCAGTGATTTCATTCTTTCACTTAATCATTATTTAGATGACTCAGTTCAGTAATGAAAATAAATATTGTAACACCCATTTACAGCTAAATCATTTTTACTTGTTTGATTCATTATTTCACGGTTTTCTGATAATGTAGTTTTATTTGGTGTTAAAGGAAATAAATCTAACATCTATAAAATTGCTCAAAGCCTACACACTTCCTACTTCATCTGCTTTATTATATGTTTACATTTCCTTTTTTTAATTAGTTTATTGAACCGATATATGTTAGCATTTTAAGAGTGCTTTTATCAATAGCAATGAATGTCTTTCTCTGCCAAAAAGCAGTGTTTTTGATTTTATCAATAAAGTAGTAGATTCACAAGTCATAAATTGAATCCTTGCTGGGAATTATATCAGAAGATCTGATTCTTAGCATCGACAGGTTGCTAACCAATACACCAGTTGCCTGAACTGTCTTGTTTATAGGTTTGTGATTAAAATATTACTGCTTTGTTTAATAGCTTTCTTACATGGAGCACAAGATATTTTTGTCCCTTACTTGTTTGAAGATATACAAAACAATCTCCTCCATAGTATGTAGTAAAGATATTGTGTGTATCCTTACCAGAAATGATTGACAATATTTTGTTTTACTATATAGTTCTGCTTTGATCTTACTGAATTTGTTTTGCTTTGCTGTAATGTGATTAATTTTTTTTTATTTGAATTTTATTGTGCTTTCAGGTTAACTCTAAAATCTCTTTTAAAAGTTATATTAATTATTTATGTTTCATTCCATTGCTTTCTTAGTTAATATGTTAATGATATTGTTTATTGATAAATTCTTTTCGGTTTATGTAATAAAATTAATTTCCAGTCTTATGTATTGTGTTTGTATGACTTTCAACCGTTTGAGTAGGTCTTAAATTTTTTTTTTTTTTTCATTTAAAAATTTATTAGTTTAATGATAAAATTCACAAGTTTTGTAAATGCTGAATTAATGAATCTTAACTAAAAATGTACGATGCTGGGAAAAACTAAATTTTACAAGTGACAATTGTAAACAAGTTTTTTGAATGTAGCAAATAATGGATGTTTGTTAAAGTTCCTAACCCAAAAATTTAAAGTGTTTTCACTCTCACTTTTTTTTTAACTTTAGTGTAACTATTCAATATGACTTTTTTTTAACAATATTCACAGAAACTTAAATATAGTAAAAAAAGCATATTTAAATAATATATTTTTCAGATTTGCATGTTAAATAAACTTGAATCTAGGTAGACTAGTATACTTGTAGTTTAATTACATTTAGTTTTACCCTATAGCTAATCCAATTATAATTAAGCTAAGTTAATTGAGTTATAGTTAATCCAGTTATATTCTTTGAACCCATCGGGTTGGTCTAGTGGTTAACACGTCTTCCCAAATCAGCTGATTTGGAAAGTCGAGAGTTACAGCGTTCAAGTCCTAGTAAAGCCAGTTATTTTTACACGGATTTGAATACTAGATCGTGGATACCGGTGTTCTTTGGTGGTTGGGTTTCAATTAACCACACATCTCAGGAATGGTCGAACTGAGAATGTACAAGACTACACTTCATTTACACTCATACATATCATCCTCATTCATCCTCTGAAGAATTATCTAAACGGTAGTTACTGGAGGGCTAAACAGTAAAAAAGAAAGTTATATTCTTTGAAGCTGTTTGGTGTTTTTCTTTGTGTAATATATTTTCTTGCAGTTTCAGAATTCATGAGAAATTTTATAGTGAAAAGACAATAAGCACAAAGGGTGCTTATATGGATGTGGTGTGTGTGTGTGTGTGTGTGTGTGTGTGTGTGTGTGTGTGTGTGTGTGTGTTCATGCACATTTTACTACTTTTTTTACTGAAGTTTAGTTTTTATGCATGACCACTATCTATGAGTAAGATAAGTGTTTTATTTATCTTTGCATCATCAGAAATTGAATTTTCTTGAAAAGTTGAGTTTTTTCAAAAAAGTTGTTTCAGGTGATCCAGATTTTTCCTTGAGCTCTGTATAAGAGAGTCTCTACAGATACCTTTTTCTCTCATGATTACATCAGTCCATATTTCCAACATGGCTCTACCAAAAATGTAAAGCCCTTGAAAATATAAAAAGTGATTGTTTGCAGGTATTTAAAATATGTGCAAAAATGTACGATGGAAGTAATGTATGCATATTAAAATTTATAAAACTTCTTTTAACGTTTCATATGATATTCAGTTTTTGATTTAAGAAATATAAGTAAATTATTACATTTCTATAATATTTTGAAAATAGCAGCTGCTTTAAAATATGTGGAAAAATATAGTTTGCTACATTATAAGAAACATATTAAAATCTTATCAAAACTGTACCAACTCTGTTTGAGAAATTCATCTGTGAAAATGTTGTAAGTAGTGTTTTCGAATGAATATGAAAATCATGTTTTGCATTTTGGCTTAAGCTGTTTTCGGTGACATTTCAGAAAGATGGATGAATAACTACTTTTTTATTAACCGATTTCAAAAAAAAGGAAGTTCTCAGTCCCATCTGTGTATTAATTTATTTTCCTAACTATTTACAGAATAGACCTATTTCAATGATTATTTTTTATTTTGTATAAGAACTTCTCTGTTAACTATATAGTTTTTTCAGACAACTTAATTGGAAACATTTCTTAACAAAAATGTCCACTTTCTACATACGTGGTTTAAAGATACTTCTAACATTTGATTGCAATCTTTTACATAGTTTCTCAGCATTTATGTCATTAATTTTTTCAAGATGGTGTTCTTTCATGTTTGCATTTCTTGCAATCATGCTTACTTTCTATGGATTTTGTTTTTTTGTGGACCTATGTAATTTTTTTAAAAAACCCACTAAAACCTAAAAATACAAACTTTTCTTCAAAATTTGAATATTTGATGTCAATGTCAAATTTAGGATTACAAGTTCTTGGTAGTTGTCTGATTTTGGAAAAATTTAAAGAAGATAATTTTTTTTGTTGATGATTTTAGTACCCTTTTTTTAGAATTCTTTTTTTTATTAACTCTGGAGTTCAGATATTCTGAACTACAGAATGATTTTGATTTACCTAATTTGAAATACAATTAAAAATGGTAACTTATGTAAACTGCATGCCTGTTATAAATTAGAATACTGCTCAGGAGGAAAGGCTAAGAGAGAAGGGGTAGATAATGTAAGAGACAATTTTTAAAATTTCATTAACTAGTACAAGGAAGTATTGTAATCACGAAATATTTCAGTTTTCAGATTTCAATGGAAATATCTATTTTGACCATCCCTGAATCCATTTTGACTAGTTTTGGCGTGATGTCTGTATGTCTGTACATACATATGTATATACATATTTACAAATTTATCTCACATAATTCAAAATGATTCGCTGTAGAATGTTGAAATTTTGGATTTTGGACTATTATAACATCTAGTTGTGCACCTCCCCTTTTGATTGCAATTGACGACCAGAAATATCCAAAATCAAAAAAATTTGGATTTTGGACTTCTTCTTAACTGCAGTAATAAGCTCTCATCGAGAGCTTTTCAATAATATGTTATAAGTGGTACTTATTTTCATTGGTTTCTAGAGTTATATCCAAATAAAATTTTAATTAATGAAATATTTGGATCGGTTCGAGTCTGACTTCATTCACTTTTTCCTGTTGGGTAGATTTCATAAAAAAGCTTCCTATTGTAATGGGTACCATGATTCAACCTCTGGAAAATTTTGACATATCTTCGTGTTTCACAGCTCCAAAACTACCATCAGCTCAAAAATTTATATATACATTTATGTAAAATAAAAAAGTATTTCATATTAAAATATTTCACTTTCTTTTGGACATGAGAACTGCTGTAATTTTACGCCAGTCACTTTCAAATTGTTCCCTAAAAAAAAAACTCAACCCAAAATCTCAGTCGCGTTTGTTAACGGCCAAAATTCGGCCATGGGGTGGCTTTTTCAAAAAAAAAATATTGCTATAACTTTTTTATTAAGTAAAATATCAAATTTGATTAAAGTTTCTACTATTGTTTGGATAAGGGCCTAAAACTTATATAAATAAAAAGTAAAAGGAACTATCGACAATTAAGAAATACTATGAACAGGAAGTGCAAACTAGCGTAAGAAGAGTGGATTAAAGAAGAGTGTTCAGAAGTGGAAAGAGAAATGATCATTGGTAATCAGATCAATAGACGGAGCATGCAGGAAAGTTAAGGAAAATTTTGTGGTACATAAATTAAAATCTAATAATATGTTAAACAAAGATGGTACACCAACTTATAATATGAAAGGAAAGGTCAATAGGTGGGTGGAGTATATTGAAGAGTTATATGGAGGAAATGAATTAGAAAATGGTGTTTAGAGGAAAAAGCGGAAGTCGAAGAGGATGAAAGGGGAGAAACAATACTGAGATCTGAATTTAAGAACATTAAAAGATCTGATAGGCAAAAAGGCTCCTGGAATAGACAGAATACATGCAGAATTACTGCGCACTGCAGGTGAGGAAGCGATAGATTATACAAACTGGTATGTAATATTTATGAAAAAGGGAAAGTTCTGTCAAACTTCAAAAAGAGTGTTATAGTCATGATACCAAAGAAAGAAGGAGCAGATAAATGTGAAGAATACAGAACAATTAGCTTTTAACTACCGTGCATCAAAAATCTTAACTAGAATTCTGTACAAAAGAAATGAGAGAAGAGTGGAAGAAGTGTTAGGAGAAGATCAATTTGGTTTCAGAAAAAGTATAGGGACAAGGGAAACAATTTTAGCTCTCAGATTAATAGTAGAAGAAAGATTAAAGAAAAACAAACAAACAAACTTGGCATTTATAGAGCTGGAAAAGGCATTCAATAATATAGACTGAAATAAAATGTTCAGCATTTAAAATAATTATGGTTAAGTACTGAGATAAAGAACAATTGCTAACATTTACAGGAACAAAACAGCAACAGTAATAATTGAAGAACAGAAGAAAGAAGCCGTATTAAAAAAGGGAGTCCGACAAGGATGTTCCCTATCACCAATCAAAGCAATTTTTGATATGACCAACCCTTACAGCGATGGATGACCAAAATTAAGAAGATATGCTTGTTGTATGCTAAACATGTGAAACTTTTTTCACATGCAACCTTTGTCATATTGAGTAAATTTAAGTTAAAATTAAGTTTTTCTTAATTTTGAGGTAAAAATCTTTTTTATTCTCAACATAGCACTGGTGTAATCTACCTCTACCTTCTGGCATGCTGAAGGGATTTAAATTTTTTTTAAATTTAAATAAATTAAAAAAAAAATTAAATATTAAATATTTAAATATATTGATTTATTAATAATTATTAACCCCTGATTGTAAACAAATTTTTACAATAAATAATTCAATAATAACAATAAAAAAAAAGTTATTAATGAAATAAAATTTTATGTACTTTTCATTTAAAAAAAATGTGTATATGTAATTTAATAGGCGTACAAGGAAGTCATGTGGTATCCACACAGAATTTTGCTGTTAATGTTAGATATTTTTCATTGGAATTTTTATAGTTCGTACTTATTCAATTTTTATTTATAAACTTTTGTTTTAAAATCATTTCTGCTTATAGACATAATTTTTTTGGATTTCCTGATTTCAAAGCAGAATGTCAGTTATAAGGATATATATATATATATATATATATATATATATATATATATATATATATATATACATATATATTGATATGTGATGAAACATTTATTAATGAATGAAATGTATGCATGATAAACTACGAATAAGTTTAAATATTTGAACCGTATATGAGAAATGTTATCATTTAATGATGCGGCAACTTATCTTTGTTCTGGAATTTGTAAATATCTTCAAGCGAATACTATAAATTGTTTTGCATCAGTCTGTTTGTTATGGTTTGCGATTCTATTAACCATTTGTGTGATTATGATTGTGGATGTTTGTTTAAAGGACATACTTTTTCTGTTTAAATAAGTTAAAAATAATATATTTTCCAAATTACAATATCATAATGTATTTTTCATCTGTAAATTAAATCAGAACCTTTAATTTTCTGAATTTATTTTTATCATATTTGTTAATAAAAATGAAAACATTGAAATTTTCAGTTTCTATATAAAAAATACATATCCCTTTTTTTTATTATTTCTGTTAAAAGACTAATTGCAAAAGAAGTAGTTTGCGTGAAAATATGTTAATTACGGGATAAAAAGAAATAATTACATTTTATATCATATTAAATTAGAACTTACTGTGTTATTTCTAGAGTTTCAATTTATTTATAATTTATTATACAGTACTTATTATTTTTATACTTTATTTATTAATTTCTTAATTATAGTGGTATTAGTATAATATAATCTATTTTAATGCTAAATGCATGTACATTATAAAAACAAGATGATTAATTAAACAATTTAATCAACTGAGTTGAAAATTCGCCAGTTAATGGAGAATACTTTGATAATTAATTAGAAGAAAAAATTAAGAAACAAAATTGGTGAAAAAAAAGGCTGTCCTTTTCTTTTTCCAGTAATAATTAAACTATTAGAATGATAAATGAAAGTTACTTTGAATGTGCTTTATTTAGAAATAATTTGAATTTCCAGAAATAGTTTTATTTTTTCATATAGATTTTTTTTTTACTTTCCTGTATAGTGCTGTAGCGGAGCCGTAGCTTTAGAAGGGAAAGTATTGTAATCAGTTCAATTTGGGCATATGTGGTTTTCACCGGATCTTGACGTTTTGTCACCAAAGGAACCCAAAAAACTGATAGAATTTTTTCAGATGTTCATATTTATGTGCGTGTGTGTGTGTTTGGTGTCGCACTCTTTATATATCCAGAACTTCTGGACTGATTTTGACCAAACTTAGTCAGATTACCCTTACATATGGGGCCATTAAATTTTCAACTTTAAAAGTCGAGGGGGTGAGGCTGTATAGCAAGGTCAACATCGTGAGATTTTGCCTAATTAAGATCTTACTTTTCTTAGGCACATTTGTTAATTAAAAAAAATAATAATATCTGCAAAAAAAAATCTTGCAAAATCGCACTCGAATTCCAAAAATACTTTAAATAAATTAGTGGCTAAATGGATATACTGTGTCAATAGTACCTCCACTCATCACAAGGAGTACTAGTGTAGCACTGATGTACAGCTGTTGTAGTCGTCTGCTACATTATGAGCGATGATCAGTAGAATTAAGTAAATGAATAATATTTAAATTGTAAAAGAGTATTTAAAGGGGTTGGTGCGTGAGTGCTCACATGTTCACCTGCGTGAGTGAAATATGGTATGAGCACGCACTTTAGTTAGAATCATTGAATTAAATAAACAAAAAATATATTTAAATAAAATGACAAATATTTTTAATTAAGTTGTGTGTATAAGCCATGCATCAGAAAAATGTCTTGTAACAGGAAAGTCCTACAACTGTGTTGTGTTTTTTTTTATAGAAAAATGTGGTAGCTTAAATATAAATATTGTTTTTAGTGGTCCATTCTACAATGTATTGCTTCCTTATAGTTAATCTCCGATAAATATTTTCACAATATTCATTTACGCTTGTGATTAGTGAATTAATAGTATAATTAATAATCTTGTGACTATACATTTTTTTTGCATATGTTTATAAGCTTGATTTTTTCTTTCTAATCTTAATACTGTATTAAATTCCTTATGTAAATTAAAATTATTAACCTCAGTATGTCAAATATTTAGCATGGTGATCGGCTATTATTTCAGCTGTTTGCAGGACTTAGTTTAAAATCTAGTTGTGAAACATAGTTATTTTTAATTGAATTTAAAATCCCATTCTATCATTAATAATTAGATGGTAGGATTCATTTTATAGCACTGTCTAAAGAATTGCTAAGTTAATAATGTATATGAAAAGCCGACATAATATTTCTGTGAATATCAATTTTTATTAAAAATAATGTCAAAAAACAGAAAGTAACATTTAAGAATTATAAAAATTATGAACTTATATTTAAATAGTAAAGTATTCATAATTTAGTCATACTGAGGTTATAGAGTGTGTATGTGGGAATGTATGATTTTGTGTGAAAATACATTACTGATGTGCTTTAAAACTAGCATCAGAATGGCCATTAATTTGTTTTATTAAGACAGATTAATATTAATCTGATCATTTTGTTTTTTTTTTTTTTTTTTTTTTTTTTTTTAGTTGTATTTAAATACTTATATCAAAACATGTTAATAAATGCTGATTAAATAGATATTAAACATAAAATTTACATTGCATGTCAGTTAATTAAAAGAAGAGTTATCAAAAGTACTCGTGGAGAGCCATATTACAGTGGTAAACAATATATAAAACATGATGTGTGTAGACAGATGGATTTTTTAACATTTTTATTATTGAATAACAGAAAATTTATTTTAATTATACAAAAGCACTGTCAAGTTAAGACTTTTAATTTAATTAATTTGTTGGTGAAAATATAAAATATTTTATTTAACATTTAAATAAAACAAGTTGTTTTCACTGTTATCTGTTAAACTGGTGTAGCAATTTTAAACAAAATCTGTAAACTTTATGTTTTTTCTAATTCTCTAGTGTTTGTTTTTAACAAAATCCATTCAAAATATTAATCTGTTGTCAGGATTGTCTGTTATGTAATTTTTTTAATCGATTTGTATTTGTTTGTTAAACTGAATGTTTATTTTAAAATTACACATGTGATATTTTTTACTTACAGTATGTCACATTAAAGTACATTTAATTCTGCAGTATATATAATTCACTATGTTGTTACCTATTAATGTATTACAACATACCAAACTGAATTGTATAGTATGAAATATTTAAAAAACTTTTTAATGTTTGCAGTCGTCATTGCAATCATCCTAGTAATTGGTACTTCTGTTTTCACCTTATTATTAGGCTAGAAATTTGTAATAAAAACCATTTAAAACAAAAACTATCTATTTTATAAACAAAAACCAACTTGAACAACCTAAGTACAAAATTACAAATAAATGAAATAACACCTTATTTTTCTTTTCTTTATTTCAATAGCACTTTCGCGGGATCCCACATCATCAGTTGTGTATAAATTATATAAAATTACATATCAAAACATAACAATCTTTTTTTACAAAAAAATTAAAATATTAAAATTAAAGTTACTATTATATGTAGAAAACATGAAGTCAATTAAATAAAATAATTACATATGTTTAAAGTTGACATCAATTAAGAATTAAAAATTAAAATTAACTTAAAAATAAAATAATTAGAAGATTTATTCCATGGAACCCATGGCCGGGTTTATTCCATGTTACCCTACTGAGTGGATTTGAAATTATTTATATACATTCTGATTATATCTATTTTTATCTAAAAACATAAAAATAATTTATGTACAACTGATGATGTGGGATCCTGCAAAAGTGCTATTGGAATAAAGAAAAGAAAAATAAGGTAACTGTCATTTCATTTATTTTATAATTCTGTACTTGGGGTGTTCAAGTTTGATTTTTATTATAAAAAATACAATGTATTGGTACAGAGGAATATGGGTCTTATAAGTATTGACTTTAGAAAAATCAATATATATATATATATATATATTACACAGGACATAATATATGTCCTGTGGTTGAAAAGTATGTTTTATTTGAATTGTGTCTATTAATTTATCTTTGTTGTGAGTTTTGTATGTTTGTATATTTCATTAAATTCAAATTTTTTTTTGTTTGTATAGAATTGTTAAGGTTTGTTTTGCTCAATGATACAGAGTTTTTGATTTGTGTTTGTGAGGTGGTTAGCAAATGTGTGGATTGTTTTTAACATTCATTATGCATTTATTTGAAACTGTGTACTATTAGAGTAATGAAAACGGCAGCAGCTAGTCCCAGGATTATTGGAAAGATGGCTGAAAATGTTTTGAAATAAATTAAAAAAAAAAAATTTTATTATAGAATTTGGTTTGCTTTTCATTGAAAAATTTTAATTTAAAATTTATAATTCCTTAAGATTTTGAAAGTAAAACTAAAATGAATTCGTACTATTATTGTTAAACCTTTAAAGGATAAGTACAATTTTATGATGAAATACTTCAAAATTAATGAAAGATAAATTATTAAAAAAAATCACTAGGAAATATTAATATGATAGATTTAAAAGTTTAATAAATCATTGGTGATTGTAATACTAAAATGTAAAATAATAAATTAGTAGGTCAAAGGTTAAAAAATGAGGTAGTGGCAATTAAGTTAAGGAGAATATTCTGAGATCTCAGCTTGACATAATGAGTTGGAAGAAGGCAGATGTGCACTTACATACAGTTGTTTTACACTTAACAAGTTCATGACAGTATACTGTAATACTTTGCTTTCAAGATTAATTAATTCAGAATATTATTAATTTACATTTATAATAATAAAATAATGTAATTTCTTACATCTACACCATCAGTTATCTTTGTTGTTAGGTTGTTTTATATGATTAATTAATCACTTAGATTGAATATAGAGCATGTAAGGTCTGAGAAAGGCATTGTTTTGTCCTTATTGTATCGGTCTGGTTGCCTAATACATTATAGTGTAGTAGTGTATAGTTGTATAGCTACCGGCTGTGTTGTGTATATATTGACTTGGTCTGTTATTAATGTTCAGGGCTTTGAACAGATAAAGGGAAGAGGAGTTGTCGGTTGTGTTCTCTGTTTAGAGAGATGGTAAATCGAGAGGATAGTGGGATGAGGAGTCAAATCTTACACTTCCTGGATGAGAACATTCATCTTCTGCTCAATAACAGAAACCAACAACTCTTCACAATCACCACGATACCTCCCCTTTCCCATCACACTCTTATCATGGTATTATGAAAGCCAGTCTCTCTTAGGATTTGTAATTTCTCTTTGAGTTTTGACTTAATGATTTTATTTACAGACAGAAGGTGAATTATATTACTTTTTTGTACTTCCAGAAACCTTTGATCTTCTAACATTATTGTGTGTTTTAATTGGTTAATTATTTTTAATTCAACTCTTTCCATTATGCGGCCTTAGATCTGTTCATATCATATCTTCATGCAAATATGAATATTTCTGCATTTATTCATTATTTAATGTTAAATCTATATTTTTACTATTTGCATATGTTTATTATTCTTATATATTTTGTGGCAATATATATTTTCACATTCATTTCATTATACATTGAACACTTACCATTAAACACTATGATAAAAGTGAATCCTCAAGTCAGGAATAATATATTTGTATTTGAAATAAAATTTTATTTTGCTTTTGTGAATTTATTGTGATCAAGATGCTTAATATCAAAACCCACTGGGTTGGTCTAGTGGTGAACGCATCTTCCCAAATCAGCTGATTTGGAAGTCGAGAGTTCCAGCGTTCAAGTCCTAGTAAAGATATTTTTACACGGATTTGAATACTAGATCGTGGATACCGGTGTTCTTTGGTGGTTGGGTTTCAATTAACCACACATCTCAGGAATGGTTGAACTGAGAATGTACAAGACTACACTTCATTTACACTCATACACATCATCCTCATTCATCCTCTGAAGAATTATCTTAACGGTAGTTACCGGAGGCTGAACAGCAAAAAAGAAAGAAAGATGCTTAATATCAAATCCACCAGGTTGGTCTAGTGGTAAACTTGTCATCACAAATCAGCTGATTTTGAAGTCAACAGTTCTAAGGTTCAAATCTTAATTTGAACCTTAGAACTGTCGACTGCCTTTATTAAAGTAAAGGGAGTTACTTTTATATGGATTTGAATACTAGATTGTGGATACCAGTGGTTTTGGTGGTCGGCTTTCATTTAACATCTCAGGAATGGTCTACCTGAGCTGTACAAGACTACACCTCATTTACATTCATACATATTATCCTCATTCATCCTCTGAAGTAATACCTTACAGTGGTTCTGTAGGCTAAAAAGAAAAAGAAAAAGAAAGATGCTTTAAATCGGATTTTGTTTTTAACTCTGGTGAACAAAAATTCATAATTTCATATTTTACAGTAAAATCCTGTTTATCTGAGATAGCTTGATAGAATAAAGTCTATTTTTGATAATATGGAAGGTTGAACATAAATTTGTTTTTATTTTTTTCCTGACTAAAAAGAAGTTATTTTGTAGAACTTTGTAATTTATTTACTTCATTCAATATTGTCTGGGATTTAAATGGTTCATAATAATTTAATTAAATGTAAAACGAGTAGTTTTTCTTATTTTTAATGTCCATGTTATTTTAAGCAGTAAATTTTTGGCTAATTATTAATTACATCAGTTAAACTATACAGTGATAGTAAATATGTTTTATATCTTAACAATTTTAGTACATTATAGTCTAAAAGATATGTACAGTTCCCTGATAAAAAATTTAGTACAGAAAGGCAATTTACTTTTTTGTTGGCTCAAATGTGTGATGGCAACATGTTATTTCTCAAGTAATCTCTTTTCCTTTTGGTGTTTGTACTGATTGAGCTTTGAGTAAACTAAAATGTGGGTTCTATGTGTCGTCTATTCTTGGGGTTGACATCAAATCACTATTTCAAAAATATCAGAGAATTGTGTTTGAATCTTAAAATAACTTATAAATTTTTCTGAATTTGTAAGTGCCCAGTTATTTGTCAATTTCATGTGTAGTCATCCATATTAGAGAAACTAAAATTGCTGATAACCCAAATCGTTCATATGTGCTACAGTAAAAACATGGTATGTGTTTATTTTTCATCTAAACAATTACTGCTGAATATTACTGGGAGATCATTCAATTCCTCCCTGTTAAATGAATATTGCTGCTGTTTGCCACAAGACAGTGCAGTAGACCACTTAACAAATAACCTAATAAAACTTATTTTTTTGCATGTGAGTTACTTGGAGGAAAAAATCTAATTTCTTGTGAACTTCATCTGCCTAGAGTGCTAGATTTAACTCTCGTAGATCTTTTCATTTGAAATCATTGAAAAAAAAAGTATTAAAAGACAATTCACACACAACTAACTGACTGAAACAGAGCATTGAACATAAGTTGAGTAACCATTTGAAGAGTTGTAATCAGCATTATGAAGTTTGCTAAAGCTTGATTTATTGAGAAAAAAATAGTTTTATGTTTTTATTTACTTGTTAAAGCTAGGGTTGTGTAGGATAAAGAATTTATCATAGATTTTTATAAGATTTTTTTGAGGTATTGAATAAGATTAACACACTACTGAAAATTCAAACACATTACTTTGTTTGAATTTTAAATGAAATTATAAAGAGGCTAGTTATCTAGCCAAATTTAAATTTAATTTGAATTGAATTAGGAAATATTATTTTTATAGTAGTGTATTTATTTCAAGTAAAGTTTATGCCGGGGAATGTGAAAAAAAATTACAATAAATTAAATAAAACAAAAAAATATTATAAAAATAAAATAAACAATAAAGTATGATTTGTAAAAAGACATAGTCAGGGGTTGTATGTTGATTGATAGGCTCAAAAATCAGTATTAATATAAAAAAACCATAATAAATATATAGTAAAAAAAAAACTCAAACAATAATAATAATAATACTTATAATAAAAAATCATTTTTTTTGGGAAAGATATTTCTTCCATTGCTTAATATAAAAATCTTTATATGACAATGATAATAAACAACAATGAAAGTAAAACGAAGAATGAATGCAGTTCTATAAAAGTATAAAAAAGTTTATAATAATAACATGCTTCTGTTCATAAAAATAAAAATACAAGTAAGAAAACAAAATAATTAGACAAAATAAACTTTTCCTTTATTTAAAATGTAAAAAATAATTAAAAAGAAGAAATAAAAACAAAACAGTAATACTACTTATCCATTGCAAAATTCTTATCATTTACTGGCCACATTTAGTAGTTAATTAATAATTATAAACTGATATACTTTAATAACTAAATAATGATAATAATAATAATAATAATAATAATAATAATAATAATAATAATAATAATGAAAAAGGGTAATGAAAATATTCATCTTTACATTATTTAAAACTTTTAAGAAAAATTACAATAGAACTCATCAATCAAATATTTCCTCCTTTTATCTAAATACTGATACATTAGTACAGCTTAATTTATGTATTTTAAAATATTTCCATTTTTTAAGAAGAAAAGTACTAAAATATAAATTAGAAACCTGCTTTTTATACTTTATCAGATTATTATTAATTGAAGTAATACATTTAATATTATGAAATGCACATCAGTAGAGTACAGTTTGGTCATTTTTATTCATTATTAAGAACTATTATTTTTCTTGATCATTATGATTATTTCTTCTTTTAAATGTAGCTATTAACATGATATATCGTATAAAAAAGTAATCAACATATAAAATATAAAACATGTTACATTAATTTTCTAATGAATAAAGATAAGATGTTAATCATTAATGTTGGGCTGTAAATCTGTTAAAATAAAGCTGATAGTTTTAATTTATACTATGTCTATTCAATAGTTATTTTATTATTTGAATTTTCATGAGGGGTATGATCTGGTCTGTACGCACCCTTATGAAAGTCCTTGATAAATTACTGTGTGCTACTGTGTTGTCAATAAAAATTATGATGACACATTCCTCATTTATTGTTCAGGAGTATTTTTCCATTCAACATTTATAAAATTAGTCAAGTCAACACCTATTAATAATATCATTTCAGATATATATATATATATATATATATATATATATTGGAATCAATAATTTATTTATTGTTTACAGAGTTTGACAGTTAGAGACACAGTGAGAGAATGTTTAGAAAAGGATCCATCAGATAGAACAGAAGATGATGTTGAAGTTCTACTTGAGTTTACACAACATTTAAAAGCATTTACCAATATGACTTTGGCTGTTAGGAGAGCATTATGTAGTGTTATGGTAAGTAAAATATATAAAAATATATTTTTAATAACATAATGAGTGTTATTTACTAACAGTGTCATTAAAGAATTAAATTGTTTGATTAAATGAAAAAAAAAATTAACTTTCTTTATCTCCTTTGTGATTTCTGGTATTTTTTGTACTGGCTAAAGATCACATCATCTTTACATGAGAAATGTTTTGTACTATTTCTTAAAATATTCAGAAAATAAATGACATCACATTGACAGGTAAGATCTTTACTTTTGTGATTGATAAGAGCCTACTGCTTTAATGCTCTGGCTAGTTTTGCAGTTATTTTTTTAATATGATATTATAGAACAATTTAAAAAAAACTTTTTTGAGTTATCAAATATATCGTAATGTCTATATTAATTAATTCATGTTCTCTAATTTATATCTTGGTCTAGAATTAGACATTTGAAGTTGATCATATGTAAGATCAAAATTTTTCTACTGTTTTATTTATTGTACTATGTGGGCAGGAAGTCCCTTTAGACTGTAACAAAGCCAGCTAAATTAGGCTCTACTGCTGCCAATTCTCACTGTAGATATTGCTCACTAATTCTGAAAAAGATGGGGAGGATTAGCTGTGGTGGCGATTGTCCGGTGTGTTCATTCATGATGGTATGACCGTAGTTGTATTCATATGTGAAATGATGGCGGATACGAGTGCATTCACTGTCAAAGAGCCATTTGTGTGGGTCCACAAATATCCATACATTGGCAAATGGATATTCCAATATATGGAATATCCATATATTGTATGAAGTCATTCATACAATATTATGAATGACTTCTTTGTGTATTTTGGGAAATCGTCACCAATCACAGCAAATATTAGTGATGTGGGAGAAGAAGGCTTTTGCAACAGGAAGTGTTCTTGATGTGCCATTCAGTGGGAGGTCAACTACTTGACCTGAGATGTGCTGCTGTGAAGGTTTTTTCTGGGCAAAAGACAATCCTCATTTTTTTGAGGAAATTGAACACCATCTGCCTCATGTTATGATTTGGGCTGGGATGACAACTGATCATCTCCTTGTCCTTATTTATTCGATGGTGAGGTTAATCAACACAGTTATCTGAGAATGATCGACGAGTGCTAAATGCTAAATGAACATATGAAACATTTGGTTGCTTCCAGAATTAACAGCAAAAGGGATTGCTGATTATGTTTCAGCAAGACGGTGCTTCAGCACATTTTGCTTTGAATGCAGACACCTCAATGTAATTTTTCCAAATCGCTAGATCAGACATGGGTCAGAAGAATTACCAGCTTCAGTTGCCTTGGCTAGCAAGAAGCCCTGACTTCACCACTTTTGACATTGCATTCTGGGGTTTTGTAAAAGAAGAGATCTGAAAATGCAGGTACGTCAACAACTAGCTGCTCCAAGACGCTGTTCAGTCAGCATTTGAAATGTTCATGTTTGATATGCTATTGGGGGTGAACAATTGGAGGCGCATATAGCTGTGGTTTGAACATGATGGAACCCACACAGACGTTTTGATCCAAGAAGGTAAACTGCACCTATCCTAATAATTCCATAACTAGAGTAAAGGATTTCCTGCCCATTAGAAAAAAGTTGGAATGAATAATGTTATAAAAAAATATGTTTTTAATGGTATTTATTGAATGTTGTGTATTACATGAAGGTGGTCTGTTTTTTAGAAATACTTACTTTGCAGTAAATTTTACTATAATTAGTAATTTTGGTAATTTTTTACTATAAAAAAACAAAATATAATGAAGAATAGAAATATTATAAAGTAACAGTAGTAATTAAATAAAGAAAAGAAAAAAAAATTAATAGTGTATTTTGCATAAATAGATTTATCAAAGTTATAAAAATACTCCAATTTTAAGATTTAACTGTGATGTAGTTAATAACTTCCTTATGTTACATAATTAGTTTATGAAGTTCTACAAATTTAATGACAGTATGTGACATACTGCTTGTTTAAAAGCCATTGAATTATTAATTTCTTCTGTAAATTAATTATAACTTCTCTTGTCATGCATTGTTTAAAAGCTGAATGTGTGTACAGAATATATAACTTAAAATTTCCTTGTACATTTTTGAGCATCATACATTACTTATTAAAAAAAATGTTAATTTATGTTAATTTTTATGTGAGTTAGAATTTGTGTTTATTTCATTATGAATATTTTTATTATTATTGTTATTATTATTATATATACACATATGTACACACAGGTGCAGGTTGATTCCAAATTGCATCGCAATCTCTCTGGAGATTATTCTATAGCCTAAAAATAAGAAAAAAAGTTCATATAAACATAGGCCTGAAAACAGTTTGTTAGTGAGTTTTGGCTTGTGAATCAGAAAGCCGTGCTTTCTGCTCCCTTTGTGAAATTAAACTGTAATAAAATTCTTAGGATACAAATAGAGAAAATTGATGCAAACAATGTCTGTTAAAATTAAACACAAATTTGAGAAGTTCAATTTTAATTACAAACAAAACACACAAAAACTGGATTGGAAAAGTGATATGATTTTAAACCGATTTTGTGTGTGTGTGTGTGTGTGTGTGTGTGTGTGTGTGTGTGTGTGTGTGTGTATATATATATATATATATATATATAAGAATGTAGGTTTTGATATGTTGGAAAGCTCTTCATTAGTTCATTAGCACAATATTCAGAATTTGTTGAAAATGCACCAAAAATACAAGGTGTTCTAAAAATTAACAATGTGTAATATTTTTTTTTACTTTTTTAAACATAAGCATATCAGTATTTTTATAATTTCAAATGGTTTTCATTACAACAGTGTTTTTAATTATAACAGTTATTTTTATTCTTACTAAAAATTGTCTTATATGGGAAATTGGAGTTCTTAAATTTGTTGTGTTATTACATTGTTTTGTTCCATTACAGAAAGTCAGTCAGCTTAATTTAAAATGTAAAAACTGTTTACGTAATATTTTAATAAGATTGAATAAAATTTACTTCTCATGTACGTAGTGTTCAACAAACATGAAAAAGGAAATCAATTCTTATGTATGTTTAATAGAAGATAAATGTGTATTGGAATATTGTAATAATATGTGGTAAATAAATAAGTTTTTTGGAAAATATTTATTTTACATATAATGCATTTTAATAATATATTTTACACATATAATACAAATTATTACATAATTTGTTTAAAAAAAAAATTGTTTATTGTTTTTTATCATTTTTTTAACGATTAAAACATATTCTTTAGAGGGTAACATTTTATGTGGACCAGAGTACAAAATGTAAAATTAATAGTATAAATATTTTGAATTACAGATCCAGTGGGTTAAATCTGTAAATAGAGTCTTAACAGTGTTCAGAGAGTAAAATAATAAACGACAAAATCCTACTTTTTCACAATTTCGTTGCATGTGATGCCAAATTCTTATTGTTGAAGTAACTTAGAAGTGAAGGATTGTTAGTGCTGAATTTTTAAAAAAATTATCAATTAAAAGATAACATTTAAAAAAAAACTATTTAGAAAGGAAAAAGGCAAATTTAATATAGAAAAAAATATAATTTTTTATGATGTGTTAAATACTCTGTACATGAGAAGTAAGTTTTAATCTTAGAAAATTGGATTAATAGCTTTTTTAATTTCAACCGACTTGAGTTGCATGATGAAACAAAATGATGCAATAATACCATGAATTCCAAAAAAAATCAAAGTCAGTTAGTAATTAAAATAAAAAATAACTATTATAATTAAAAAGACTGTTATAAGGAGGATTGTTTGAATTAAAATAGTGATATATTTAAATTTACCTTCCCCACTCACAGAAAAACAAGTTAATCTTTTTTTAGTATTTTTAATTTTTTTATTTAAATAACAGTAGGAAGTAGTTACTTACATATTTAATTTTTGAAACATTCTGTGAATAATTCATTAAATATATTTTCAGCATATTCCAAGTACAGCTCCAAAGAAGAGTTTTCCAGTACTGCATTAAACATATTCCTACATCAAGTAGAAGCATAGATAAAATATATATTGTAGACTTTTGTTCAATCTGTGTATATACGTTCATGTTAATAAATAATTTATAAATGCATCATAGCAGAAGAATTTAAATAAATTTACTGATAACTATTCTTTTTTTATTACATTTTTTAATTCTTTTTATTGGTTTTATTCCACTAGAATTTTTGCAGTAGACAAGTGGAGACTATTTCATTAGGGATTACAAACATTTAATTAAATCTTAAACAATTTTTATTTGGATAATATATTTTTTCTTTAAAACATTATGTATTAATAATTAATAAAACTTATTTTATATCTGATAAAGCATTATGCATGAGCACTATTAAAATGATAGTGAAATAAAAAAAAAAAACACTTAAAAAAATACAAAAGCCTTTTTTCTTTTCCTCTCTCAGGTATGTGTGTTTTACTAAAAAAAACTTCCTAATAGAGTATTTGAATAAAACTATCCAGTTCAGAGATCTTTTTTAATTCACACATTATCACTAATCTTAAACTTTTTATTACATGTATATTTTATTAACACAGATTTAGACAATGAATTAATAAATTTTTGTACTGGTTTGAGTTGTAAAATCAATTTCATTACAGCCAATGTAAGTGTGGATGTATAGAATTTTTACAGGGAATTTTTTAAAGATTTTTTTTATTAATGTTAATTTAATATTATTATTATTATTTTTGAATGAATTTTATTAAAATTATTTGAAGTTCAGTAATATTAACATTTGTATATTTATTATTTTTACTTTATTGTATTGCTAAACAACAAACTACAAATATAGATGTGTAAAGAAATTATATTTCTTTTTGACAATCCATCTGGTGGTTCCGGGTATCTCCATATTTTCTATAACAAGAAAACTCTTTGTAGTAGAAAACGTGTAATTATGTTTAACTTGATAACATAATAATCCATTACATTAAATAAAAGTTAAATATCTATAGAACAACCAGAATTGCTAACCAGAAAGGAAATAATCTTAATATTTTTTTTTTGAGTAATTTTAATTGAATATCTAGAAACTTTAGAGTCTGTTATAAAATTCTGTATTCGGAATTTTCAGTTATTGATGTTTTCGTGTGTGAAGTTTTTCCGTGATACGATTATCATTTAAGTTGGATATACTGGCAATTTGTTATAAAATTATCTAAAAAAAATACATAAAATTCCTAACTGTTGTGCTAAATTTACTTCTGACCAGTGAGTATATTTTTAATTTTGTCAAAATAGCATTGACAATTTCCACTCATTGTGTATAACAACACCTGTATTTGCCACTACCTTCATATAATGTATACATATTAAACAGAACAGATGCTTACTGAACAAACTTGCCACTTAAAGTTATGGCGTTGTTTATTATATGAAGTAACTACTGCTGGACAATGTTTAAGTCTTCCCTTTGTTAAAGTTTTATAAAGTATCAAGATTTTATAATGTTATATAGGTTGTAAGTAAATAAATAAAAATGTATTTTTCTCTTTAAAAAATAATTGATTTATAATGTTTTGAGAAGTAAGTTTTTTTCAGATTATTAAAATACATGAATTTATTTAATTAACTTGTAAAATGATCAATCAAAAAAGAAGTGTGATTTTAAACTATAATTTTTTGTTACTTAGCACGTTATAAACACAATACATATTAAATCAAAGCATGTTTTATATTTGTTTTTTTAAAGAACATTGATTTACAGTCTAAAGAAAAACATGATATGACACCCTGTTTTTAAAAAAAAAAATAAATAAAAATAAAAATGTGTTATTAGGCTGCAGATTACACATTATCTTAGGAAATTATGTAAAAGTTTTTTAAAAAATGTTTATTTTTGTACAAGTATTACTCTAATTTTTAGTATATAACCTTATTTTTTGTTTTCTATAAAACTGTTTACTGCTATTTAAAAATCATTTTGATATGATAGCTGAAAATGGAAGTGTAATTTTTTGGTTTAAAGGGATTTATTATCAAAATAATCACCAAAATAATTTTAAACATTCATGGTGGCTAAGATAAATGTTCATATTTTATCATTGATTAGCTTTGTATTTCATAAACTTGTTCTATCAAAGTTTTAGTATATGGAAACTGTATGTAATAAAGAAAGGGTGTTGTAAAAACCATTTTTTCCTCGACATGTTTCTTGCTGTATAAATGAATTCTTAATAAAATAAAAAAATAGGTTCTAATTTAGTGTATAATATGTGTTTTTTCCGTATTGTAATTAATCTAAAGTTTATCTTAAATTATTATATATATATATAAATAATTTGTCTCGAATAGTGTTCCTTGTAAAATAAGGTTTATATTGTTTTTATTGTTCTTTTTTTTGCAAATAGGTTATCATATTATTTTTATGTAATTTTTGTTAAGAAGTCTTATTTTATCTTATCCTGTAGTTGTCTTTTTTAATCCATCTAATTCAATCTGTTTCTTTGTGTGCTATATAATAATAATAGTAGTAGTTATATTTTAAGTAATAAAATGACCACAACATTTTTTAAAATTGTTTTTTTTACTTAAATATACCTCTTAGTACTTAAAAAAATTTGATTGTCTCTTAATTTACTGTTTTAGTATTTAAATGAAGTTTATTGTTTTCAGTTATTTATTTTAATTTCTATTTCTGTGTTTTTATCCTAGGTTTTTGCAGTAGTTGAAAAGGCTGGAACAATTGTTATGAATGATGGTGAAGAATTAGATTCATGGAGTGTTTTAATTAATGGTCATGTTGAAGTTGAACATGCCAATGGTCATGTTGAACACCTTCACCTTGGTGATAGGTAAGTTTCAGTTTTATTAATGCTGTCATAATATTTTTTTATTCTTTTCCGTTCATATTTAAAGTAATAAAATTTTTAATCTTATATAATCATTTCTCTATTTACATTGTCTGTATTTATGTTGTTCACTTTAACATGTCGTTCACTTTAACCAAATAACATTTTATTTGTTATTTGCTTTCTTGCTTATGTTTTTACTTTCTTGGCAAACTAAGTAATTATATATATTTTTTTACATTTCTTTAGGCTCCTGTATGCATTTTCTATTTACCTACAAACTGTATAGAACCAGTTAATCATATAAATAGTGAATTGCTCTATTTAATTTTTATTGATTTTACATCACATCTTATATTTCTTTCTTATGGAATGTATTATGTTATAAACTAGTAAATTTATTTCGGCCAAAAACATTAAAAACATTAAAGAAACATTAAAGAAGAAGAGCTTAAATTAAAAGATTTATTTTAAGATTTTGTTCTAATGTATTAACATTTTGAAATAGATGTAATTAAGAATTTTATCAATAATTTGTTGCAGCTTCGGAATATTACCGACCATGGATAAGTTGTATCATCGTGGAGTTATGAAAACAAAGTGTGATGACTGTCAGTTTGTATGCATAACACAAACAGATTATTATAGGATACAACACCAAGGTGAAGAAAATATTAGACGGCATGAAGAAAATGGACAATTAGTTATGGTGACGGAACAGAGGGGTGCATTAGAAGGAGGTAGACGAGGCCACGTTGTTATTAGAGTAAGTACGACTCAGTATTTCATTCTTGTAGTTTTTACAGATTACTTCTCCATTATTTCAGTTCTTTTAAAGGTGTATTTGTTTCCTTTAATGAAAGTTACAGAATTGTGTATTTTTGTTAATGAAGCAAACACTTCTGGAGGTGGAATTTTTCAAACGTTTTTTCATTGTATTTATAACCGATTTAAAAATTGAAAGAAATTCTTTACATTTAAATATGATGTATTTAAAAATATCTGTAAGTATTCTGAGATTAGAGTTACTCAGTCATAATTATGTTTAATTTGAAGTTTATTTATTCAGATGGACAGAGTATTAAGTAGTACCTACTTGTAGTGTATTGTAGTGTATTGTAGTGTAACCTTATCACATTTGTTTATGTTATTGAACATAAAAATTATTTTATTATTTTTAATTAAGTGTAGTAGTTGGCATCACTGTGATGTTTTTTAGTCAATATTAGTGTACGTTTATTAAGTGGCAATAAATCTGTATATTTAATTACACATGTATTTGTGTTCCTATAATCACTGTGGTTGTAGGGAAGCTGATATGAATTAGAAGTTAGTCTTGAAAGTGATACAGCTATTCTCAAGAAGTAACAAGCATCTTGGCTTATTAGGGAAAATGGTTGAAGAGTTTTCTTATTAATTGCTTTACAGAATCAAACATATAGCATATCGGCATACCTAGATCATCAAAATGCAGGTGAAATTCAGTTCTGCTACTGAATTTGATTATTATTAAAAGAGTAAACAGTTTGGGTGGGATTTAGAATAGGATAGTTGGTGTAAAGCAACAAATTAATGTATCCTTTTTTGTTATGAAACAGTGGATTAAATGTACTTGTTCATCTTAGTATGGAAGTGTAATTACATAAGGAATTTTGGAATATTGAAATCAAAATTGCCAGGTAGGTGTGTTATGCAAACATTTGAATCTCATTTTACAAGGTTTTGGTATTATCAACTGGGGGAAAATATGTTATTTGCTAAACTGAAAATATCCTTTCAGTTTAGGGGTAGTTTTCCTAATCATTGAAATTATTCTTGTTATGTACTTCAGAATTTTTTTAAGTTTTGAAAATGCTCTACCATGATTTGATTTCATTATCACAGCTGCTGATTACTTTTTTCTAAAAATTAATAATTTTGCAGTCATTCATGAAAAAATTGAATTTTATATTTTTTATCTTTATAACATCACCTTTTGAACTCATATATGGTCTTTTAGTTATTTATTTAATGTTATTAAGGACAGTTTGGTGGTTGTTAAACGGTGTAGGATATTTGGTGTTTATAATATTTTTAAGTTTATCAACATTTGTATTATTATTTTGTTAATGATGAAGTCACAGAATAGAGTTAAGAGTTAGTTGTATGATTACATAAGTGAAATAGAAAAAAGAGCAGATTTAGGAATTTAAAAAAAGAAAAAAATTATTTTTAAATATATTTGTTTAATGGTTTCAAAACTGCTTGAGAGTAGACTCACTGTTAAAGAACACCATTGAAATGATATGACTTGTGTGGTATGGGCATATGCGCAGAATGCATGATGGTTAACTGTCACAAAAGATTTGAGGGTGGATCCCTAATTGTAGACAGAAAAGGGGAAGACCAAGTAGGTGAAATGGGGAATGTGTGAAGAGATCCAGAGGAGACAATTAAATGATGAGGATGTTTTTGATAAAAAAAAATAGATCGGGTGTGGTAAATGACTGCAATAGCTCTATATCACTGCTAGACAAGTAAGTAAGGTTTCAAAATTGCTATTTTGTCAGTAATTATACTTCTTCACTAATGGAAAAATATGAAATCAAAAATTGAACAAGACATAGTGTTGTGTAAAAACAGGATTTCTTTCATTTTTTATTTGATGAATAATTAAGAAATTATAAAGACTTCACTTTTGTCAACCTCTAAAGAGAAGTGGTAAATTTTTTCTCACCAATAACTCTGAATTGCTTAGTTTAACAGAAAATAATTAATACTAAGGGCTAGACGATTTAGTATTTCTAAAACTGAATAGTGTGATGTGAACATTACATTGATATCTGGTATTTATTGTATAAAATCGGCAGGCATAATAATATAGAGGATACAGTGAATATAAATTATTTCTCAGCAACTTATGATTGAAATTAAGTTTTTCATTTCTTCTTGTGTATATTTTTTGATCTTTTACTTGTTAGTTAACCTGTTACAAAATTAAGTAAACTCTATCCACTTCATATGTGATGTGATTTTTTTTTTGTAGGGATCTCCAGAAAGACTAATGCTACAGTTAATTGAAGAAAATTCAATAATTGATCCTACTTATGTTGAAGATTTCCTCTTAACTCACAGAACATTTATTGATAACTCAATATCTGTTGCTAACCAATTGCTACAATGGTAAGTTGTTTATTTATCTATATATTAATATTTCTCTTTTTATAGAAATACTTATTTATACATTTGTCAGGTATTGATCATTAAGTCATTAAGTATTTTCACCTTTCCTACTCCTATGTGACAAAATCTTGAGCTTAAATTGTTTCCTATATATTATGGCTTATTTGTGATATCGTTTCACTGACTGGGTGTCTGTTACTTACACTGAAAATATTATTAAGATCTTAGTTTTCTTATTCTTTAGGTCAGAAATTTGTTTATGACAAAGATTGCATTGATCTGCTCACTATTTTTACATGGTACGGGTAATTATGTACTTGAATATTATTTAAGTTATACAAAATGTTAATTTTATCCATGTACCTACCTGATTCACTATAAAGTAATTAAAAAATTCATATATTATATGGCTGATAGAAGATTTGTTATTTAATTTCATGCAATAATTATTGTTTGTGAAATATTTATTAATTTTATATTAAAAAAATTGATAAATTTATTGAGATAATAAGCATAATAGTGACAAAAAATTACATTTTTTTCAGAATTGTAAGAATTTGTAATACAAATACAAATCTAGCAGAGTTTTATGCTTGAAAGGAAAATGCTATGGCCATTTACAATAATGTAAATGGCTATGACATAGTAAACATGCTATGCAAGATTTACTTTAGAGAGTGAAAAATGAAGTGGTTTCAGTTTGTTTATTTTTCATAGAAGTTTTTTTTCACAATTAAAAATAATAATTTTTTTTTTTAATTTTTCTATTCCAAACCTCATTTTTTAATGTAATTCAGGTAATTTAAAGACAAAAGTATTTTTGCTATTTCTTGCAAAATAACTTTTTTGAGTAAAATGACTGAATAGTACAAATTGAACCCTGAAACCGTACATAAGCCTGCGGGGGTGATGGATTGTGGGTTACAGATTTTCCAAACTCTCTTTTTCTTTTTCCTGTTTAGCCTCCGGTAATTACCATTCAGATAATACTTCAGAGGATGAATGAGGATGATATGTATGAGTGTAAATGAAGTGTAGTCTTGTACAGTCTCAGTTCGACCATTCCTGAGATGTGTGGTTAATTGAAACCCAACCACCAAAGAACACCAGTATCCACGATCTAGTATTCAAATCCGTTTAAAAATAACTGACTTTACTAGGACTTGACCGCTAGAACTCTTGACTTCCAAATCAGCTGATTCGGAAAGCACTACTAGACTTAAAAAAATCTTTTCTTATATAATGTGGAAAAACAAATGTACTTTTTTTTATACTTTCGAAGGTTTCAAAATGCCACTTGCAGAATCCCAAAACATCACCTTCATATGAATTTTCATGGTCAAAAAATGTCAAAATGCTATTCTTTTGAAATCTTTAAATGTTTACATGCATTTTTCAGCAAAAAACACATTTTATAAAGAAAGTCTCAGGAATACATTTGTCTTTAAATTATCCAAATTATATAAAGAATGTGGTTTGAAATAAAAAAAAGCTACTTCTTTTTATTTTTTAAAATTATTATAAGCAAATCAGTACCCCTGCTTATCTTACATTTTTGTGAAAATTTTCATCTATGATATGATAACATAAACTTGATTAAAAAGGTTCCAGACTGTGGGAATTAGTTTTAATATAACTTTTGCCCTTAAATCCTGTAGTTCTTTCTGTACAAGTTAGTGCAAGTACATCAAATGGACATATTCAAATTCATTTTACTCAAAACAATTCTTTCAAAGTTGAAGTTCTGAGCTTTCAAATGCCACTTGCAGAATCTCAAAATGTCATCTCCTCTTATACATTTTCAAGGTAAAAAGACACCAATAATGCCATTTTTTGTAATTTAAAAAATCTTTTAATGCATTTTACAGCAAAGCAATGCATTTTTCACAAAAAATGCCAAGAATACTTTTGTCTTTAAATTACCCAAATTACATAAAAAAGTAGTTAAGAATCTAAAAAAAAATGTTGTTTATTGTTTTAAGAATTGTTATAAATAAATAGGTTCCTCTGAATATTTTTGTGGAAAATTTTGTCTATGATATATTGATAACATAAATTTTTGATTAAAAAAAGGTTCTAGAAAGTGGGGATGAATGTAACATTTTGATCCATAAACTGCTTGCCCATAGCAACCCTGATTAATGGTCACTTTCATCTCAGATACTTTACATGTGTCTCAGCCATAAGATAATTGGTACCAATACTATTAAATAACAATCTTAATGTACTTCTTAATGTTAAGAAACAATGCATTATGTATACTACCTCTGTGTAGTTGAAAAAAGGTAAAGAATCTCCTTTCATTAAAATCTTTTCATCATTTCATTTATTTTTTCCTTCTGAAATTCAGAAAATGTTTATATTTATTTTAAAAAGTTAATTCAAATTAAAAAAAAAATTTGAACCTAAAAATAAATTACTTAATTATTCATTGTACACATCAGTCGTTATGCTTGTTGATTTAGAAGATTTATTTTATGTTTATCTTTCATATCTATAGTTGCTATATAGTTTTTTATTTTTTTCAGTTTTCAACATCATATGTTGGATAATGTAAATGATATTATGCAAAAATTTATGTGTTACAGGTTTAATGAGTCAAGTTGTCGAGATAGAGTAACTCGAGTTGTGTTACTCTGGGTTAATAATCATTTTACTGCTTTTGAAACTGATCCAGCTATGATGGAATTTCTTGAAAATTTTGAAAGTTGTCTTGAACGTGAAAATATGGGTGGTCAACAGCAATTGTTAAATATTGCTTGTGCAGCGAAGGCACGATCTCGTTGTGTCACTTTAGCTAGACCATCTCGTGATGAAATATTACATTTTGACATTCTTGGTGGATATGAACGAGGATTTGGAATATTCATATCTAGGGTATGTTTGAATAAGTTATTTTGATATGTTTTAGTTTCTTTTTTTTTAAATTTATTCAGCAGTTTTAAAGTTGAATGTTAGGTTTAAATTTACAATTTTAATTTCTTTGTACTTATTTTGTTACTTACTTATGTAAATTGGTAACTTATTTGGGAAATTCGTAGTATTATGTTTTTTAGGTTATATTTTATCATATTGAAACAATTTGTAGTATTGTTCCCATTTTCAGCAAGGAAAGGGTTTTTTGGAATAAAATTTGTTAAAACTTAACAGAAAACTTTTGTAACCGTTTTTATGTATTTAGTAATAAACTTATCAGTCAGTTATGAGGAACATAAGTAGATTTTGTCTAATTTGGTAGTACACAAGAATAATGTATTTTTATACACTTGTGACAGTACATTCTAGAAATTATAATACTTTTGAGTGAAGTCAATAATAAGTAGAGTTGTGAAATTGTTTTTTTTTTTCAGTATAATACAGATATTTGAAAAAGTATATAACCAATTATGCATTAAGATCATCACACAGTTTTTTGATTCTGCTTTTTTCCTTGTTATTGACTGTCTTGTTAAGTAATAAATATTGTGTTTATCTTTTGTAGAATTAGAAAAGATAATTTAAAAGGTTAATTCAAGATGAATCTAATTCTGTCAGTAATCTGTTTATGTTAAAAGTAGCAACCTGCCCTATAAATTATACATTTAGTAACGGGCTATATAGTTACTATTTATATCGTTAATTAGCGTTTTAGTTCAGTAGCCACAGATAGTTTACCTTGGAATTTATGCTTACAAAGCTGAATACTTGTAACCATTGCTGTTAATTAAACCCAACAGTTACACCGATCATGTGGACATCTAAAAAAGAAACTACCTGCCACTCCCTACCCTACCACTCACCGTATCACAACTAACCTCATTATTACTACCATTATATCATAAATATTGTTAAAATCAAAATCACTGATTAATCTTCTTAATCTAAAATACCTCACATAATGTTGTAAAATATTAGTGTTTTTACTTCAAAATTTGTAAAAACTGGTCTAAAATATTCTTAATATCAATTTCCTTTTTTTCCAATACTTTATTTATATCTTTGATGATATTAAAAAAAAAAGAAGGTTAATGTAATTGCAAAACAGAAATTTTATTTTATAAATGAAATGAATTCATTTATTTTATGAGAAAATGTGAAAAAAAATCACACTCAATTCACATACCATTAATGTGCAATTGAAAAAGCATAATGTTTAGCTTATTCAAGGATTTGTTCATTTGATGTAGCACTCATATGTTAACGTAAAAGAAATGAGAAATAAATAAATAGTGCTTCTATTTGTATTTATTCATTTATTTTTTTTTAAATTAAAATAATTAAATACGGATTTTCAAACAAAATATAGATTTATATTAATTTAAATACAAACAGATCTTTATTTCAATAAACTCTGGAATTATAAAAGTCAAGGTTGTTATGTTAAACAGTGAAAAGTCAAGGTTGCTATGTTAAACAGATGAAAGAAGAGCTCAGAAAGTTCAACATTACTGTCTAGATAAAAAATAATACAAAAAGAAGATTTTTGAATTTAAGATTCCATAGGATGAAAAGAAAAAACTCAGTAGAGGACAATGGACTGAAGAAAGAAGAGCTAAACTGCGCAAAAGAATGAAGAATTTCTGGAAAAGAAAGAAAGAAACTACATGAAATTTTATTTGCGTGATCCTTGAATGCCTCTCCACGGAAAAAAAAATTAAATACAGAATTAAAAAATAGAATAAAAAACTTACATAAAGATTCTATAAAAAAGTCTAACTTTATTATATGAGTATAATACAAACAAAAAGTGATTTATTTAAACAAAAATAAATTTAAAACATTGTGATATTTTCTCTAATGAACATCACTAAAAATCTCTTAACACCGATCCAAACAAGAACAAACGTCAAAGAATTTATGTTTACAGTGTTTAGTACTACAGTGATGTTTCAGTTACTAGTACAATTAACATGGACCATCTCAAGATATGTAGAGTGAACTGGTCTTTGTAAATAAATATCACAACAGTTAATCCTATAAAATAACATCCAAATTTCAAATCACTTTACTTAATCACATTTGAAGAGATTTCCAAGGATTTAAAAAGAAAATTATTAAAATGCTTTATAATTTATTTTTTATAAAAATGTTTACTGCTAATGGAATCTATTAGCATTTTTTAGATATATATAAAATTAATATATATATATATATATATATATATATATATATATATATTAGCATCCCCGTTGGCTTTGCCTCCTCTATATGGTTACTTGCATTTCCTGTTGTGGTCAGTTTTTTTTTATTTTATGTTTTTTAGGCAAGTAACTGAGGCCAGGTGTAGCGAGTTGCATCCCATGTACAGTAACAGTAGTAGTGGCTGTGTTAGTTGAGCTGCTGTGCTGTACACTGTCGCACATCTTAAAAATTAGATATTCAAAAACCTGAAAATAATTTTGAGATATTTATCTGAAAACCTTTGGACTCCCAAATTAACTAAATATCTCATTTATAGTCGGAAATGGGAAAAATTTGCAATTATTTTTTCAAAATTATTTTACCTTTCTTCACCCTTTGGGTCAAATTTAAGAAAGTCTAGAAAGTGCTTTTAGATATTCACATGAAGATTATGCAAACCAAAAATCAAGTTGATATTTTCATTTGTTTCCAAGAAATTCAAAAAATAAGAAATTTCATTGATATTCCATTTTAATCCTTTAAACTTGGACTTTCAAAAAAATCCTGTTGTAGTGTGAACTTACATTGAAAGAAAAATGTGTGTATAATTTTTCATCAATTTATCTTGAGTAGTTTTTGCTAGGTGTTGATTGTGAATCACTCACGACATGTTCTTTTTATATGAGATTGTTGTTATATACTGCATGTGTACATACAGTACATGCAGTGTGTGACTACTGTATGTCATTTAATCTTTTGAATATTTTGCCCACATATATACTTATGTACGTACTGTATGTACGTACATAAAATTATATTTTTTATATCTGTAACATGAAAAGTGACAAAATTGAGTATTATCTTAAAGAATGATAGCTAATATAAAAATTGAGATTCTGTTGGATCTGTTACAACTTCACCTGGTGCTAGAACATTTGTCCTTTAAATAAATATAGTGTGACTAAATTTTGAAAAATGTAAAGTTGTTGATAACATATCTGGTGAGGAGGCAGGCTTTTAGAAAATTTAGGATGTTTCCTGGCTGATAAAACTTTCATTATTTTAGGCTTAGTTGGTCAACTGCGACACTATTTTTTAGGCCTGTTTTTTCAAACAATTTATACAAATTTGTTGCATTCTTTGGCAATTCTTATAATTTTCTATTTGTAATGTTTATTTAAATCTGTAAAATTTCATAAAGTTTTAATCTGATATTGATCAGTTTTTTCAATACTTTTTCAATTTTAATTTACCATTCCTATCGTACTAATAATGATTTTATTATATATATATATATATATATATATATATATAATTATAAATTTATATCATGTATTATTTTAGTTAGCACCTAAAATTTAACGGTAGATAAATTTGGATTTTTCAGGTGGAGAAGAGATCAAAAGCAGAGGAAGTAGGATTGAAACGAGGGGACCAGATTTTAGAAGTTAACGGTCAAAGTTTTGAACATGTTAGTCATGCTAGAGCTTTAGAAATTTTACGTGGTACAACCCACCTTAGCATCACAGTAAAATCAAATCTTTTAGGTAATGATTGTTTTTTACTTATGAATGAAAAACTATTAATGTATATATTTATAAGAAAAGGCAAATAAAATGACAGTATTTGAATATTTTATTTTAGGGGAAAGGTATTTTCATATTTTACAAATGTATTTATAAGAAAAATTCTATGATTGCTGTAAGAGGAGTTTTATCTGTTGTAAGTAGTTACTGATTGGAAGGAGTGTATATTTTAACAGATATGCACTCTGTTATTGAAGAAAAGATCTTGTCTTGTGAGAAAGAATTTATACTGCAATATTTATTTTTAAATTTCCAATACTGCAATGAACAGGAATGTGTCGGTAGATCAGGAAATAAATAATGCTTAAAAAACCTTAGCAAGTGTCAAGGTAGAACAATCAAGATACAGATTGTAATTTATAAGTTTGACAACTCAAAAAATTTCAGTTGTGATGTTGAAATATCATTATTACTGAAATGTTATTTTATGAAAACAATAAATAATTTTCATTTTGTACTAGAGGTCAGAAAATGTAACTCATTTTTCAAGTTTGAAAAAGATTTTATCTTGTTAGTGGTTTATAAAGTTACTTTAGCGTGAACCATCAGCTTTTTTCCCTTATGGTTATACCATTCTTTTGTTTGTATAACCTGCATAGCATACTCACCAAACATTTACTGAATCTTGCATATCTTTTCAGCTTGCCAGCCTTTTGGCAGACAGTATAGTAATGCTTTTCTGTTTGTAAGATGGATGATGAATATGTCAAGATTATCATATAAAATTATTTTATCTTCTCTTCCTTCTAATACCATATGTTATTAGTTAATTCATAATGATATGTTCAAGCAAATTATAAGTGCAATCATTACTAGAAGGCTTCAATATTTTTATTACTTCAGTAGTCACTGAAACTATCCAAATCTTCCATTGTAATGGTGGCTTTAGGTACCAAATCTCTACCAAAAATAATTGGTGTTATATTAATTAAAATTTACTGGTGTTTGTAAAACCAGTTGTTATAAATGATTTAACTTTATGGTCATACTTGCTATGTTAGACCTTTTCTGTATAACATAGAATAAATACTTAATACATGTTACATCACAAAATACTGAAGAAAAAAACTAGCTAGATCAAGTTGAGAAATGGCATCAAAAAATACTGTAATTTAAATTTGCTAAGCTTTCCTGAACAGTATGTAGAAATTAATTTGTTAAAATAGTTTAGCATTATGTCTCCCAAAAATGTAGTTAAAGTTATAAAAGTTTTTGTTGTATTGTGTACTTTCAAAGTGGTTATTCTATTGGGACTCTGCAATCTTGCTATCTATTGAATGTTAATGGTATTCAATTCATTGTAAATTTAAACAATTTCTTACTTATTAAGTAAGCTGTTTACAAAACATGAATTGCTGGCACTGGAAGAGTTTAACAGTATTTAAAAATGTAATCACTAAGTCAGTTATATGAATTTTAGAATTTTAGTCATGACTGTTTTATGTAAACTATTTATTCTGTAAAAGAAAAATCATGCTGTAACTGAAGTTTCTGCAGAAGATACGAGGTAAAATATTTTTTACCACACAGTTTCTTTATCGATGTAGTTAAATAATGCCATATTTAATTTTTTTTTACTTACTAATATTAATTATAGATATCTCTACTTTGAATTTAAAAAAAAAATGTTTACTGTCAGGCTTGATAAGTTATATAATTTTTATTAGATTTTGTTGCTTAATGTAAATTTACTTATTTTATATTCAGAAATTTAATAATTTTTAACATAATACTCTTTTATGTTTTAGCTTTTAAGGAAATGCTTCAAACACCAGATACATCACCTAGAGCTCGTAATCGAAAGACTGTTGAGATTGCCAGGTTACAACCTGATCCTAAGGCAAGGTTGGACTATCCTCCTCCTCCACCACCACCACCAGTACCTCCTTCTCCTTCAAAACATTCTGTTACAACTGCTACTCCTAATAAACCTGGAGGATTTATGACGCTTGGACCCAAAAAACGATTACAAAAAGCTTTAGTAAAAATGAATATATTACCTAAAAACACTATTACGTAAGTAATTTGAATCTTACATTCAGTTTTTACTATTCTTTTTAATATCTTATTTATATTTATTATTTAAAATTATCATGTTCAGTGAATTAACTATGTTTATGTTACTTAAAACTATATAAAAATATATTTCAAATTGTCTAACTCTTTAATTTTGTTCGATTGAATTATGTTAACCTGACAATTCATTCATATAAAAAAAGAACTGAATTTTTAGTTTTAATGTTTTCTGATTGATTATAAATTTAGTTGGTATAATTGTTTAAGAATTTGTTAATTCACTTTTATGTTAATAATAACACTAAGAGTGTCCTACTGTTAATCTCAGATTTGAAAGTGCTGATTTTAAGTAGTGCATAGGTATTATTGGTTAGAATTGTTATGAAGAGTCAGTTTATATTGCTGCTATATATTAAGATAAGTTTAAAGTTCTTGACTTGCAATTTTATACTTTAAATCTTAAAACACTTACCAAATTATGTTTTGTGAATTATTTTTATTGATGTTTCAGTGATGGTGGAAGTGGTGGTAATAGTGGTAGTGGGACATGTGATGATAATTCAATATCACATCAACAAACAACATTGTATCAGCATAGCCATAGTAATCCTGATCTGATGACTATATGTTATGATGATAGTCGTGGTTCTGAATATCCTGAACATGTTCTTAAAGTTTACAAAGCTGACCAAACATGCAAATACCTACTTGTTCATAAGGTAATATAGCCTTATTGTCTTTTAAGAATTATATATAATAGTTTTGATTTTAGCAGTTAATTAATTGTAAAGGATGAAATGGTAATAAACAGTAACAAAGTGATAAGATAAAAGAAGAGTAAGATAGGATAAGAGTGCAGACACAGAAATCCCTACTGAAAATTATAAGACTCGGATTATATCTCAAATTAATTAATATGACAAAACTGACCCTCACAAACACTAAATCAAAAGTGAAATTCAGAGGCGAGCTCTCAAAACCATTTGAGATCAAAACAGGACTGAACCAAGGCAATGGACTCTCAGCACTACTATTCAACTACACTCTGGAAATGGTAATGAGGAAATGGATCAAAAAATGCCACCAAAAATAAAAATAGGCCAAAAAATCAAAACAAACTGTTTTGGTTTCCCCAACAATTTGCATGCTAGCAAATAACATCAACAAACTTAAAACACAGATATTAGAACTTCAAAACATTACAAATAAAATTGGCTCAAAATATCATTTGAAGACACAGAAATTATTTAAAATATCTGTGTTTAAATAAATTTAAAGTAAATTTGTTTACTTCCCTGGAAACAACTGGACAATTGTAGTTTTCTGTATGTTTATACAACGTGTATCATGAAGTTCTGTCAGATATAGTGGAAAAAGTTCATATAAACATGTTCTAAAATGCTTCGTTTGCAAGTTACTACTTGTGAAAGGTTTCACTCAGATATCAGCTACTCTGGTGAAATGAGATTGTACTGAAATTTTTTGAATATTAATTAAGGGGCAGAATTAGTGATTTCTTTTGGTTTTTGACCTGAAAATTTGAATAAATAGGGCCCAGAATTGTATCTGTAGTAGTTTTTGAGAAATCTGGGGTGAAAATCAATAGATTGAAAACCCTGATTTTTATGATTGACGAAGTTTGTTAAATGGTAATAAACAAACAAAACTTTTTAAAAAAACTTGTAGAGAATTTAAAAGAAATCACTAATTTTGCACCTTAATTAACATCCTAAAAATTTCAGTACAGCCTCATTTCACCGGGGTAGCTGAAGTCCAAGTGAAATCTTTCACCAGCCATAACTTGCAAACAACGCAGTTTAGGACATTTCATGAGTAGAATAGGTTATGAAAGACCCAGGAGAACTTCATGATACACTCTGTATGTAATGTCTTTTTTAATATGAATTTTGTAATAAATGAAAAATGCTCATTCGAACCCAGTTTTCAGGGGGAAATTCATGGCTATTGCTACTATCCTGCCATGAAGGTTACTTTATATTGAAAGTAATTAATTTTCTTATAAAGAAATGGAGTAAACTAATTCAGAAATAAGAAGGAGTAGAAATAAGCAGTAATAAGAAGGAGACCAAATATGTACAATGGAAGTGGAATGTACAAAATAAACTTGTCAACTGCATAGTATGTACAATTGATCAAAAACAATTGACAATTGGTAAAAACAATTGATCTTTCAGAGTTTCTCTGAATATATTAGAGCACACAAAAATGGATATTCTACATTATCTAATGTTGAAGATTATCTCATTTTTAACAAGCATAAAATGCAAATTTAGAAATTCTTGAGATTGTTAGTAATAATAGTAATAACAAATCAGATTGATTGATTTATCTGGAAATCTCAAGATATCAAGAGTTTTTATTTGGAAATCTTGAAGATATTTGGTGGAGATTTCTTATTTAGTACTAATTGGCTGCTGTGAAATGAGGAAAAAAATATTCTGCATCATCAGGTCAAGATAGAGGAAAACTTAGAATCAATTGTTATTTTTGTAAGGAACATTTTATTTTTATTAATTATGACCTACTAATACCTATTAATTGTTTTTATTATTTAATTATGACCTTTTAATTATTTTTTATTAATGAGTTATTTTTTAAAATTAAACATGAAAATATTTAATTCTAAATCAACCACCAAAAAAACAAAATTGTGTTATGTGAACATGGATCATCCATAAAATTATAAAAATGAATTAATGTTAATTGAACATGAACCACAAAGTACAGAATTTATTTAAATATTCAGCGAATTTCAAACTATTATAGATTAAAGTTTTGTATAAACTAAGCTAATTTAGTACCGATTGTTTTATTTAAAATTCTTTAATTGGTTATTTTTAATAAACTGCATAAAATTTTTAGATAACTGTACATTTGTTGAAAATTAAAAATCATGATTAATACACTTTTAATTGTTTTCTTATGTTGTGTTGCTTATAATGTATTTTCATTATTGTTTTTAAAACTTTTGTTTTTGTTTAATAAATTAGGAAACAACAGCTCATGAAGTGGTAATGCTGGCACTGCAAGAATTTGGTATCACAGATCCAAGTTCACATTTTTCTCTTTGTGAAGTATCTGTAGCCGAGGGTGGAATTATAAAACAAAGGAGGTTACCCGACCAGTTACAAAATCTTGCTGAACGAATAGGTCTTAGTAGCAGGTACTTATCATTTTTGTTAAAAATCTTTTTTACTTGAAATTCCTTCACATTTATGTTATGGAAACTACTAAATTGAAGTAACGATAATCTAATAGAACTTAATACTCATATTTGTTATATAATTAAAAAAAGATTGTCTCAGGATATGTACACTTTTGTTAAAATCTTTTGTTCTGCTTATATAATTTATATGCGAATTCTCCTGTATACATGTATAAAAGAAATTATATTATTTCTTTCAAAGATGTTTCAGGGTTAATATTAGCTTCTCTTCAGAGGAGTATTCAGTAACAACGTTATTAATAGTGCTCGCCATAAAGAATTCAAATTAATTAAAGAATTTTGAAATGGATAAATTTACTGATGAAAAATCAACACACCTTTACTGTATACAATTCAGTGATAAAAAAATCAACTCCTACTGCTTCCAGGAATGTTACATTTTTTAACCTGGGATTCAGTTTTCCATGTACATATAGTAAATTTATGGATATTTTTATTTGCTTTGTTAGCTGTATTAGCATTTACCAATAACAGGTGCTGAAAGTACTATGTCAAAACATCCCTTTTCCACAAATTCATCATCATGATAACATTTGGGAAAAATCTGATCTTGAAAAAGCACATTGTTTTGGACTTCACCTTTCTTCTGAATTTAAACCAAACAATTTATCCAATTCAATTCAAGATGTTTGCGTAAAAGAAATAATAAATCTCCCCTTCTGTTCAATTTGCTAGCCAATAAAAAACTTCTGGGCCATGACCTAATTATCTCTAGAAAATCCGTAAAGAACTTCCTCATATTCCTAATAAAGATTTAAAGACACCTAACCTTAAAACACTTGTCTTTAAAAACCTTAAAGACACCTAAATTATAATCCAGCTTGAACTTTGTTATGAATTAATTAGTATCTCTTCATTGTTAGTTATTTATTTTTTGGCTCTGATTAGTAATATATATATTACTGTGTTATTTACAGGTATTATTTAAAGACAAATGGAAGTACAGAAACATTAGTAGGTGATGAACTGGCTAGTGAACTAGTTAGAGAGAGTCAGGTAATGCATACATTTTTTATATTTTACATTTTTTTTTTTAAGAATATAAACTATTCTTTGGTAGTCATATTGTTTACAAATCTATTTTTATCTTAGAACATGCATTATATGTTCAGTTTCATTGCGTGCATTTTGTGTATGTGAAGTCTTCAGATACTATCTGATACCCTTTATAAAGAAAGGTTTCTGTGACACTTGTAATGGTGTATGAAGCCTGAGTGTAAACCATGGTTTATAATCCTGTTTCTAAAAAAATAGATTTATGGACTTGCTGTAAATTTGTTCTTTTTTATTTAATGATTAACAGTAATTATAAAAAAAATACTTATGTGTCATGTAACATTAAATAAAAGAAAATGTATTCAATTTTTTATTCATTTTTCATACAGATCATTTTTTAAATGATGTAGCACATGCATTTTCTAACTGAAAAGATTGAACAAGTACTCTTAGTGTATTTATATCTGTTTAATATCGGAAAAAATTTTAAATTGCCTTGGAGAAGGCATTTAGTAGTTTCAGTTGTTAAAAAAACACATTAAAAAAAGTTCAAACTCCTCTGCTTTTATATAACACATACATTGTGATTCAGAAGGAAAGGGAAATAATTTGGGAACTGATTCTAGAGCTTGAAATAAGGAAAAAAGTTCATATAGACATAAGTCTGTTAACGCTTTTATATCGAGTTAAGACTAGCCAAAGGTTTTGCTGGGATTTTCCTCAGTGAAATGAGATCATACTGAAATTTTTAAGACATTATATAAGGGATAAATGTGATGATATCTTCTGTTTTTAACTTGAAAAATCGAGAACTGTATCTCTTTTAGTTATCGTGATATCTAATATAAAGAAGAAAAATTTTGTTACAATACAAAACAGTTTTTTTTTTTTAGATTTGAAGTGCAATAACTTTATTACTTTTATTATTAAAAACAAAATAAAAAAAATGTTACGAATTTAAAGAAATTAAAAACAGCTGTTTTAGTACAATAAATTTATACCTTCGAAAAATTAAAATACTTTCAACACTGTAAACATTTATTGTAAATTAATACAGTATAAACCACTCTGAGTGTCTTTTAATTTTTAAAAAGAAAAGTTTTCAGTTTTTAAAATTTTAACAACATTTTTCTGTTAAGTTTTGTTTTTAATAATAAAAGTTTTATTATTTGTTTATTGTTTTATTTGATTTTTCAGGTCAGAAAACATAAGAAACCATCAAGTTTATCCCATATATAAAGCCTTAAATATTTCTTTATGACCTCATTTCTTGGGGGAACTGAAATCTAGGTGAAATTTTTTGTTAGCGATAACTCGATAAAAAAGCATTTTCAGATATACATTTGTTTGGACTTTTTCCTTATTTCAAGCTCTAGAATCATTGCTCAAATTGTTTCTCTTTCCTCCTGAATCACTTTGTACAATGAAACTAACCATATAATGTTGCTGCTATTTATTAATGCCTTTTTGTGGCATGGTGTTAAAAATTAAAACACATTAGTGTGCTAACATAAAATAAAAGGTTGTAGCAGAATGTAAATTTTGTGTAACAGTGTACGGCTGTTTTGAATCATTTTCAGTAATGCCAGTCTCAATCTTTTTGAACATATAACTTTTGCATATTTGTAAAAATTGTTGTTTTTTTTCTGTGGTAAGGTATTGTATTGTCACTTGTTTGTTACCTTCTTGTTCAAATTTTTCCTTCTATTCCACTTGAACAGAGGTAAATTGTTTGTCATTTTTGAATGACACACAGAATACATACATTTTTATTGAAGGTTATGATATCTTATTTGCAAACACAAGTTACATAATAATTTTATTATTAGTTGTAATTAAATATAGCTTAAATGAAATATCAAGTAAAACATTGTTTTAAAGACTAAAAGAAATTAATTGTTAAAATATTTTGGTATTAGTAGTATTACAATTTGAATATACATTGTAACTTTAGCATGTTCTGTTTGAAAATTGTTATCTATAAAACTTTTCTCAATATTCCTTATATTATTGTATAAAAAACCCTTTTTTAATGTCATTTCATACCTACAAACACATGTAGATTATGTGCTCAAAATATACGTTTTATTTTATGGTGACATTTATCTTCCCTATTCTATGCAAACATAAAAGAAATCAATAACCATAAAAAAATGAATTTGCTTCATATAACATTTAATAAAAAAAAAAAATGTACTCAATTTTTCTGTTCATTTTTGATATTGGTCATTTTTTAGATGATGTAGTTCATGAAATGGTTCAACATCTTTTTTTTTATCTTAAAGATGTGTAATCACACATCTTTAATAGAATCAAATAGAATCTTTTTAAATAGAATTTTTGGTCAGTAATAAAATTTAACGCCTTTTAACTGACTGATTTTGACTGGTTTTTTTTTTGGTTATGTGTTTGGATGCTCTAATTTTTTTTTTTTTTCATGAAGGAACTGCTTCCATGACCTATAAAATATAAAAGTATTGGGTTGTTAAGGTTATAAGTAAGTGCTTAGGTTGTTAAAACCTTTATATTAATTTTGAAAATACATATCACTTTTGTTAAAAATTTCAGTTTTTCTTTGTTGTATACTTGCCAAGTAATATTTGCTTATTAATTCTATTGTTTTTCTTTTCTAGGTACACTTTTTGCAGTTGAATGCTGTTGAAGTTGCAGTACAATTAACGCTTCAAGATTTTTCAATATTTCGTCAGATTGAAAGTACAGAATATGTTGATGATCTCTTCAAACTTAATAGTCGTTATGGCATTCCAATGCTTTCACAATTTGCTGAGGTAAGTTTAAAATAAAAATTAAACATAATTTTTTTTAAATAAAATTAGTAATTTTTTAAGTGATCGTTTTTATGTTTATGCATATTCATGTGTTATTTTTTGCTGTTATGTTGTTTTTCTTTTTGTTTTCATAGTACTGTTATCTCTATATTGTTTATTTTGTGCTAATTGTTACAAATTCTTAAAACCAATTTTTTTTTTCTACAGTTTATTCTTTAGTGTCTAAAGAGACAATAGTTATGTTGATTCAGTTACAGTTACTGATGGCAAAAATGGATTTTTTTACAAAATTATACCAAACTTGACTGGGATTTAGACCCAGGACCTTCCAAATGAAAGGCAGAGACCACTCCATCACGTGTTTAGGACATTAATTAAAAAATTCTTAAGCTATTAAATAAATTTGTGAATTTAGTCAATGTCTAAATGGAGGTGGTGTTTGCATAAATCACAGCCATTTTGTCATACTAAGTTTTTGATTTTATAAAATAGTAGAATATTTAAAAAATTGTATGTTAAGTTTATTTTTGTTCTGAAAAATAGAATATAGATGATTTATTTTTGATGTTATTAAATCTGTTAAAAAGGTACATAGTTTTGGAATCCTATTTAAAATTATAAGTATGTCTATTTATTTGGCTTAGTATGAGTGGTGTGGAACATTGTGACCTCGCTCAAGAGTATATTACTATTATTCTATGTGAAATATAGTTTTATGTGTTGCTATAGTACAAGTAGTCTGCTGCAGCACTCATAGCTGCTGCAGTCATATATATCATTATTTTTCATACAAAATAATAAAACTGAGAACTTAAGTAGAATTATGCTGTTGCTCATACCTTGCCATTCATCATTTGTATTGCACCATGCTGTTATATAATATTTAATTTCCTTGTAGCTTTCTTTTTATAAGTTTAATTTGTAAGTAATTTTTAACTGACTATTTTGTATTTCTTTTTTTTATAGTTAGTGAATCGTGAGATGTTCTGGGTAGTAACAGAAGTATGTTCTGAACACAATCTTATGAGGCGTTCAAAAATCATTAAACAGTTCATTAAAGTTGCTCGTAAGTTTAAATTAATTACAGAAATTATTTCATTTAAAAATTATAGTTAAATTTCTTAGTAATGTATGAATTTTAAAAACATGTTATATTAGTATTGCACAAGATATAATTTCTTCTTGTTCCTATAACTTTGGTTAATTCAAAATCTATAATACCAGTTTTATTCATTTTTTAGCCTGTATACTGCCTCATTTAGTTATATGTACAGTAAAAGTCACTTTCAATGTTACCAATTTAATGGTTTCATGTCTATAATGATATTGTTTCTTGTGTGTAACATGATCTTAATAGTCACTATGAAAAAGCTGTAACAACTCTTTCTTAATATTTCTTGATAATTATATTGGATTTTTAATTTCCATGAAATGAAAATGAGAATGAGAAGGTAAAATAATAAATTATAATTTTGTATTGAAATGAGTCATTCAGAAATTGCGCAAAACAAATAGTCCTTACCATATATCATGTGCCTTAGTAAAGACATATTCTGTATTTTTAGGATGGTCAGATATTTTTGCTGTCTGTGCTCCTCATTTATTGTATTTAACTTAATTAATCATCAAGTTAAATACATATCTGAAGTTATCATTACAGAGATGCTTGATATATGATATATTACTTAATCTTTGTAGTTTGTATATAAAAAAACATGAATAATATTGCCAATCTTTTTATCAACAAGGAAAATATGTAAAATAATATTTTTGGTCATAATATTACTTTATAATTTAAAAAAATTGTAAATAAAACCTGTAATATTGTGTTTTAGTGTAGATCAAAAGAAAATAAACAAATATATTATTTGATTTTAAAATTCTTTTATAAACAAATACAGGTTTTCTGTTTGTATAACTTTTGTATACAGAATAGAGATCCCATTTGTATCACAGAGGAACGTACTGGTAGTGATTTCTTAAAATAATTTTGTGAAAACCAAATAACATATTTGTTTATTTTCTTTTATTTGATGTATTTTCATCAAGTAACAGCTTTATCCATTGATTATTAGTCTAGGTATTGTACACAAAAGAGTGTAAACATATATATAAAGTATTTATATACTAATAATATCATTGTACACATTACTATAACTTACAATAAAGAAATATTTAAACCAGTATACAAACCTAATAAACTGCACAATGACATATTTAAAAAACAAAAATAATAAAATAAACAATCTGTGGAATTTATAAAATGAAATGTAATGATTGGAATGTTTTTTATTTACAGTATTTTTATTTTAAAATTTTTATCATGTAGTAACAGAAATACTTACTGAACATATATATCGAAAGACAGAAATATAAAACAGTTTACCACCAAGAGTAGTACATAATTCAATAATGATTTTTACTTTATGCTTATTGTTGTTTCATAAAAGTGCTTTTGAGGGTTTCCCTCATCATCAGTTAATAAAACTTTTTCTTTTTAAAAAATCACACATTAAAATTGGAAACATAAAAATATGTAGTCAAAAAATTAAAATAATTAAAAAATTTTTGTTCTGTGGCTAGCCACACATACAGTACTGTAATGAAATTATTTGAATTTATTTAAATTTCTATTTAAATTTCTATACATTAATCAAATTAAACTTTTGTCTGTACTTGTATATAAAATATTTTTATAAACTATTTAATTTTTTATTATCACATTCTTTTTCAGTTTCTACTATATTTAAATTTGTATCCGAATCTTTGAAAATGATCTACTAGTTTTCCCAATATAAATTTTGTTACAATCATTACATGTTATTTTACAGATACCACACAAATTATTATAATCATTATTATCATTATGGATTTTTGATTGTTTTATTTTATGATTGTATGGTTATGAGATATTTTATATTTTTTATCATTGTAAACATAAACCAAGTTTTCAATAATGTTGTTAGTGTAGGAATATTTTATATAAGTTAATATTTTCATCAACACTTTTATGATTTATCAGTCAGTATCAATGTTATTTCATTATTAGATTTTAATTTCTGTTTTTTTTATGAATATTATCAATTAATGTCATGTTATATCAATTTTTTCCTGCAATACATTTTATAAATATCTATTTCTGAATCTAATTTTTCTTAATTATTATGTGTGTAATGTATTGCTCTATTTTACATGTTTGTAAATGTATTAATTTTGTGTGCCCAAGGATGACTTGAATTTCTGTTAATAGTTATTTTATTAGTTGTTGATTTCCTATATGCAGATGTTATTATTTTATTACTTTTAGTAATTTCTGTCAACATTTAACAAAATTATTTTTCTGTATTTGTCAGTTTTGAAGGTAAATTTTAAATTATTATGACAGGAATTAAGTTTTTTAAAATTATTAAGTGTTCGTTATTTATAACAGGTTCGTAGACTACCAAAATATCATCAATTTATTAAACCCAGATTGATGATATTCTTATTTTATTTAAATTTGTATGATTTAAGTAAATTCAAATAATTTCAGTACAGTACTGTTGTACATAAACCTTTTTTTTAATTATTTTAATTTTTATGATTTCATATTTTTATATTTTTACAATTTTAATGTTTTTAAGTTTAATGTGTGATTCTTAAAAAGAAACCAACCAACCAACCAACCAACTGATGATGAGGAAAATCCTCAACAGCACTTTTATGAAATAACAATAAGATAAGAAGTATTATTGAATTCTGTACTCTTGGTGGTAAACTGTTTTATACTTTTGTCTTTGACATAATTAGTACAGGGGATTGTGGACAAATACAGTAACAAAAGAATTGATTTTGCAAAGTTTATTATTTGATTTTACATTTTATTTAAATTGTATAAATTGTACACATTTTATTTCAATTGTTGTTGGCATTTTAAATTTTTTTTGTCTTATTTAATAGAATTAATTAAAATTATGAATAGGAAGTTGACAGAAAGGATGGTTTAATAGAAAAATAAATTTCACTATAATATATTGTGTATTATGTAGCTTTGATAGATATTTTTCTTAAATTTTTTGTGGATTTTTTTTATTAACAGGGCAATGCAAGGAATGTAAAAATTTTAACTCTATGTTTGCTATTGTATCGGGATTGGGCCATGGTGCTGTCTCACGGTTACGATTGTCTTGGGAAAAATTACCAAGCAAATATCAGAGATTATTTAGTGATTTACAAGATCTCATGGACCCATCTCGAAATATGAGCAAGTATCGGCAGCTCATCTCTAGTGAGCAATCTCAGCCTCCTATTGTAAGTAATATGTTACACATGTTAATGTTTTATTTTTATGATATGTTGTACTGTTTGTGTTATTTTAATTTGAAGTAGATGTAGATGTAGTATTTCTGTTTCAACTTTCATTAAAATTTTGCGTTAAAAATTGTATGAAATATTAATTCTTTTTATTTTTTCATTGAGTGTAAATATGACTGGATAAGTATTTTTGATCGGTTTAATATTAGAGATTTTCAATTTATATTTGATGAAGCAGGTAGATTATGTTTTTTATGAAATACATTTGGTATATTAATGCACTGTCTTAGGGTTACATACAACATTTACAAAATACAAAAAACTAGTTCTGAGAGAAGTAAAATTTAATCCTGGATCATGAAAAAGAAAAAAAAATACATATAGTAGAACCATTAGGCTCAATTATATTTTTCATTATGATGTAATTATTATTCAGCCAAAAAAAAAATGTATTTGTAATAAAACAATTCTATGAAATAATGTGTTTCCTTTACATACATTCTTTTATATTGGTGGTATGTGCATGCAATTAAAAATTGGTAAATCCAAATATCAGTAGAAATACAATACTTTTTTAAAATAGGAATATTATTATGGGAATATTATCGTAACTTATGAAAATTATATCATTTGTTCTGAGAGAAATCTGCCTCGCTCAAAAATACAATCTGTTTGTCCAGCCAATTTACTTGAATATTTTTCAGTACAAGTTAAAACAATTTTTAATTTATTTTTTTTATTTGTGTGATAACTTACTGCTTTTTCTATAACAAACAAAATTTAAACTATTTTGAAGCAACTGGCAATAAAGAATTATAATATTAAACTTTTTTCGTTTCAAAGATTGCTTATATAGGCAGATATTTTTATTTCAGATTTCTCACTTATATTGCCAATTATAATTTGTAACTTTTTCTGCATGTTGACCAGGGAATGATCACCAGGGAAAGTTAGAATTACATTCTGAAATATCTGTTGATATTTTTTATTTTGTAAATAATACATTTTATTAAGCCAAATTTTTTTTCATTTTTTGGTGCGATTTGTAATCAATATAACATAGTAATAATAATAATATTCCTTCCAACTTGCTGAATTTTTTCAAAAAATTTCAAATATTTTCTTTGCTGTAAGTTCTTGTCAAAAAAACTGAATTCTTTTGAATTTTAACAATTGATAATATTACTGTATGGGAAATAATTTGATTAGCTATGAGAGAAGCAGCCAGTCACATTGCTCATGGTTATTGTAATTACACAACATTCTTTTCTGTATAAAATATGGCAAACTTGAGCTGTGGTCCACATTCACCTGTTACTTTACTTTAGGCAAGCAGGCAAAGGTGCCTTTACAAACAGTCTGAGGGTTAACTTTACCATTGTTTTTATCAGTCATTATAGTAAATGTGGACATTTACTTGAAATATCATGGGTTGTGGTAGACACTAGTCTACCACAATGCAATTGTATAACTTTCCACTTTGTTAAAGAATTGGAGGTTCTCACTTTCAATTGAAATAAGCTTAAATGAATTGCAGCAAAAAATGTGTATATGCAATTTAATAGGTGTACAAGGAAGTCATGTGGTGTCCAGATCAGATTTTTTTATTTTTGTATTAAAGATTAACTATGAAAAGAAAATATATGTTACTTGTACATCTATGTTAAAAATGTTATTGCAGTTAGGCTTGTTATTTAACAATCAGTATAATTAACATTTTCTTTGATAATTTTTGTTTACAGATACCTTTTTATCCAGTTGTAAAGAAAGATCTGACATTTATTCATCTGGGAAATGATTCTAGAGTTGAGGGCTTAATTAATTTTGAAAAATTAAGAATGATCGCAAAGGAGGTTCGAACATTAACCAATATGTGCTCATCACCCTATGATCTTCTTACTATGCTTGAACTGGGTAAATTATTTTGATGTATAAACTTAATTTTAGAGATTTGTTGTTTACAGTTTGAAGTAGAATTTTTATACGAAGTCTTTTATTATAGTTTTTGGATGATCCAGATTTTTTTTATTTCTTAAGAAAAAAGTTTTATAAGACTCTTCACTTTAGTTAAAGTGAATTTTAGTTTGTATTTCAAAATTTTGAGCTGCATTCAAAATTGTGAAATTTATTTTTACTTTCTCCGCAGATCAATGTATCACTGTATCTGGTTTTGCCAAATGACCTGATTCACTGCCACTCATTGTTTAGTTTGAATCATTTAAATGTTCAATTTACTCACAATTTAAGTAATAAATGGCAGAGTTTAATCGTTTAATTTGTTAAGCTTCTTTAAGTTATTTGTGTTTTCATTATTTAATTTGTGTAACTGGCAGCTAATTGTGTATGGCTACTAATAACAGCATAGTATTGAAATGCATAGCATCTAACATTTTCATTGTTATATAATATATACATCACCTCTGATTTATCATTGAGGCGAAAGCAACAAATATTATGATGAGGGCTACAAATTGATGGTAGTACACAAGTGAATAGTACAAAAAGTAAATAATGCAGCAGGTCTTATCCATACTGGAATACTGGAATTTTCTCTAGCAAACAATTATATAATTGTTTAATGTAATTTTTGAAGCCTAAGGATTAACTGAAAAGGGATATTTAAAGGAAAATATTCACTGAAAATTCAAATAAAAGATTGCTTTTCTTTGAATAAAAACTGATTCATGTAACTATGTAACAAGTTAAAATTTCTGTATTAAATTTGTTTTTAAAATGCTTTATTTAAAAAAAATAATAAAACATGAATTTCATTGTTTTTAGAATACAGTATGTAAGTTGTTTAGAATTTTTTATGTGTATTGAATTATTAAATCTAATGTAAGAAGTGTAATCAAAATTTGGTGTTAATTTAAGAATGTAGGTAGAACACAGTAATGTACTATAAAGCGCAACATAAAGCAAAGCAGTCTTTTATCATAAATCTTAAGATCTGATTATCTTAAAATCTTATTTCTCATCTTATCTCTGATTTAAATCTTAAAATTTTTAAACCATTGATTTGTTTTAAAAATACTTTTCACAATGAAAAATTTATTTGGTCTTGTAAAATTATGTTTTCACATTCTATTGTCATATTATTATGAAATATTTTATTAGTGTAAAAAATATAATTATAAATCATCTTATAAATATCATGACAAATCATGTCACCATACATAATCACAGTTAATTTTAGTTTTTTAACCATGAATTCATATAATCAACTAATTAAAATTATTTCCCCATAAATACTGAATGTGTAATTCTGATTTAGAATCTGAATTAAAAAGTTTTTTAAAAATATTTAGGTGGACAGCAACCTTCCAATGCTTTAGTGACTATGAATCAATTAACAACTGGTGGCACTAGCAACCAAAATGCTGCTACTGTTAAACGAAGAAAAAAATCAACTGCAACACCAAATCCTAAGAAAATGTTTGAAGAGGTTTGTATCATGAAGTTTTGTTAACTATTTTTATTATTATTATTATTATTCGCAAAACTACTTGTTGGTTATTAATTTTATAAGTGAACTAGTTTTCAACTAGTGCAATGGACATAGAAAATATATTATCTATGATTAGTTCAGAGGAACATCTGTTGTGTTTCCCTATTTATCAATTGTTACAAAGTTAAATTTTTCTATTTATACTCGCTATAAGCATATAGAAAAGAAGGTTTTTTTTTGGTCCTATTATTTCAGAGCTAAAAGTTTGTTATATTACCAAAATATGGTTTTTCAATGAAAATAAAAATTACTTACAAATATATATATACATTATTTCTATTACCAGTGAAATGGAACCTGATTTCTCTGCAGAAAAATTTTAAGTTAAGATTAATCTGTTATTTTTACTTTTCTGTGTAACATTATAATTTTTAAGCTAAACATTGTATTTAAAACCTTAATCCAAAATATAATGTGATTAAGATGTGCTGCTTAATTTTTTAAATGGGATTTTTTTTAGAGAAAATATATAAATATTCTTTAAAAGAATGTAAGTATTAGTTCATAACTTTATATTGAAATTTTGTAGATAATATTGATTATTTTTGTTCAAGATCTTTATCTTGAAAAATTATCAATATTATCTACTTTTAAAATTTATCTTGTTTAAATGTGCTGGTTTTTTAATTTACAAATTCATATATGCAGGTGATTCAAAGAAGCGGGAAATTAAAAAAATTAAATAACATTAATGAATTTTATTTCATGTAATTATACAAATGTTGCCATTTTAGGATACATACATTTTAGTTTATTTTGTAAAGATGACATCTTGCAGGTGACCTCCTCTTCTACGTAACATCTCAACTGGAATTTCTGCAATTGCTTCTCGGATCTTTGTCTTCAGTTCTTCTGTTGTAGCAGGTCTACTGTGGAACACTTTGCTTTTAAGGTGACCCCACAAAAAGTAATCGCAAGCTGAGAGATCAGGCGATCTGGGAGGCCATCTAATATCACCATTTCGTGAAATGACACGTTGTCCAAACAATCAGCATACAGCTGCCATCGACATTCGTGCAGTATGTGACGTTGCTCCGTCTTGTTGAAACCAGGCTGTGTTAAGAATTGGTGGAAATCTCTTTTGTTGTTCCACAACAAAGGTTTCAAGCATGGCTACGTATCGAGCCGATGTGACTGTAATCGCAAGACCGTTGTCATCCTCAAAAAAATAAGGGCCTATAACACCATAAGATGACATAGTACACCACACGGTCACTTTCTGGCTGTGCAACAGACGCTGGTGTAGCTGCGTAGGATTTCCTTGTGCCCAGTATCTGAAATTTTGCATGTTAACAAATCCACTGAGGTGGAAATGCACTTCGTCTGACATCCACAGTTCGTGAACAAACTCTTCGTTATCATTTATCTTCTGAAGCATTACATTACAGAATTGTGCTCGCACAACTGCATCGTTCGGTTTCAGTTCCTGGACGATCTGCTACTTGTACGGATGGTATTGCAAGTCCAGTCCAATTGTAAAGATGCTGAGAGACAACTGATTGACCGATGTGGACTTCGTGTGACAGCATCTTGTAAAGCTTGAACATTTTGTGGTGTACGGACGGTTCGCTCACAGCCTGGAGGTTTCTTTTTCATTGCCGAACCAGTTTCCTCAAAATTAGATATCCATGTTTTAATTGCATGTGCTGATGGAACACGGTCGTGCCATCTCAGATTAAAATGACGGCGAAATTCTCTACGCGCTCCCTCCACACTGTCATTGTTTTTGTAAAATGCTTTGATAGCAAATGCATGTTGCGCACCACTCCAAGGATCCATGATAACTAAATGGCAGGTTAGGTTAGAGAGGCTGGCGCCACTTATCAAGTGGTACCAATCGCCCACGGCTGCCAACACAACTTTCAAAATTTCCCGTTTCTTTGAATCACCTGTATATATTTTTTTTTTAAGGATGCACTAACAAAATTAATTACATGGAGTAAAGCCCTCATCCAAAGATTTGATATTTGTAGATTCAGTTATCTTCATGGACCCCAAAAAATATTAAATAAAAATCTAATAAGTATTCGTAATTTTATAATAGGTTTTTTTTAATAATTATTCTATAAGATAAAGAGACTAACATCCTATTTACAATAATATTTAAAATTATTAAAAGGAGATTTTTGTGCTCAGAAAGAAACTTGTACTACGGTAATTTGTGGGCAGATTCAAGGAAAGTGATCAATAGTAAATTTGAAAATTTTTGATAATATTACTCTGATAATGATAGTATAAAAGTAAAAAATGAAAGTTTTGAAGATTTATTTAGCGTAGCTGACATCTCTGTTAAAAACTATTTGACATAAGCTGATACCTACACTTAAGTCTCATTAACATTCTTTATTTACTAAATTATAATTAGTTGTAAAAAGGAATTGATTTTTATATTAAGATGTAATTGACTTTTTTGTTATTAAACCTAAAAAAACATTTTATTTACTTATTATGTAGTTTTTCTTCAACACAGAGTTTTAACATAAGATGGACTAACCTGATATGTATTTTTATAGGTTTACAATGCAGTAAACTTAATTTAAACTGCAAAAATACATATTGGATTTTAAACTTAATTATGATATGAAAGTTTTGTAATAATTATTGGGACAATTACATTTCGTTACATATGTACTTTTGTAGTTTTTTTATCGTATTATGTATTTTTTTCTAATAAATCTTTATTGTAGATATAAAAAAAAAACATTGTCTTCATGCTTAAAGATATTTTTAATTTATAAACTGGAGTATACTTGGAGAAACTGGTGTATATTTATATTATTTTCACTAAATAAAATGGTTACAAATTGCACTAAATTGCAGATCACTGAAATAAACTTGATTAAAAAGGTGGTTCTTTAGTAAAAATGGTATAATATTATCATCCACATTCAGCCAACCCATCCGTAGGGCAGCTGAATTATGGATAGAATCAACATCATTCTTCCATTTTTCAAACTTTTTAATAACCTTAACTTTTTTGAAACTAACCCTAACTTATCATTTTCTCAGAATTTTTTATTTGTTTTTTATCTGTCAATAATGCATTTTTATGTTAAAAGTGATAAACTACTGCATATATATCAGGTCTTGAAATGAATTTTTAAGTAGTATAATCATGATTTTATTGTTGCTTCTATCGTAGAAAATGATTAAGTTTTATTTGAGAGTAAGTAACAAATTTTCTGTGTTTTTATGCTTGTAATTAAACTATTCTGTTTTAAGCAAGTATTATTTTTATTTCAGAATAACTTAATTTAACAGATAGAAAGTGTGTATTTTACTACATCAATTTTATTTTTTGCTTATCTCATTATTAAATTTACTACTCTGTTTTTTGACTTTTAAGTTTATGTCCTTGAAACATAATTGTTTCAGTCATGTCTTTTTTTGAGGGGGGTTTGTGTTTCAAATGAAAAATTCATTAACAAGAATTAATTAAATTAAAATATAAATAGAGTTCATTAGAATCTGCCGTAAGCCTAAAAAACACTGATATAGGGTCACCTGTTGTTCAGTAATGTTGAATGTACATAACATTTATATTTTATTTAACAGGCACAAATGGTTCGTAGAGTTAAAGCATATTTAAATAAAATGCGAGTCACTACTGATGAAGAAAAATTACATGAGTTGTCAATGCAGTGTGAAGGAGGAAGAGGAGATTCTGCTCCTAATTCAGGTCCTTTACGCAAAAGGCATCCATCTCCAACTCTTTCTACTACTAGCTCAGCCAGTTCAACTTCAGAAGGAAGAAAACATGCTGCTCCTAAATTTGGTATGTTATTTTCTAAAGTAATTTAATTTCTCTTATTTATGTATATATATATTTCTCTTAATTTGCAGTATATATTATTTATTTAATTTGCATTGAAAAAAGATATAAGAATATTATTACTACATTCAGTTAGCTACAATAAATTAATTGGCTAGTTCAAACTAATTAGCTTTGATAAAACTAAGTCAGTTCTGTATATATGTGTATGATAATTTAATAATTGTTTAATAAAACCTGTACACAGTGAAATTTAATAAATTAATATCTACATTTACTGGGCTTTTTAAAATTGTGTTTTGAACTGAATATTGCAACTTGATATTGTCAAGTTACAAATTGATAAATTTTCAAGGCAAGAGAATTCATTAGGAGTACTTGCTGTTTTAAAATTAAACAATTTTAAGGCAGTTTGATCAATCAAGAATTAAATTAAACTTGAAATGAGAATGTACACTAGGCCAAACAGTTTTGTGAGTTCAGTGCATCGTCATAAATAATATTACAGCTATTTGTTTTAGTATGATAACCATATATTTATTTATTTCTTAACAAAAAAAAAAATATCCTCACATGCTCACTCATCCACTCTAATCCTTTCTCCATCTCTCGTGTTTTCCTGCAGATTTTGGAAGCTATTCCATTTTGACAGACTGCACATACCTTAGAAAAATTTGGTAAAAATGAGAATTAATCTAAAAACATAGTTTAACTTTAGTTAATTGTGTGTAATAATGTGAATTGTAGTGTTCTAAAGGCTTAGAATTCTTTATGATAAATAAAAATCTGAGATTTTTAAAAACTCATACAGTTGTACCAAAGAAGTTTTATAAAACGTAAAGTCTATGTGGACTATACAGCAGTAAAATATGTTGTTAATAGAGTTAAAATTTTCCTGGAAATGTTTAATATTATTGTAAGACTTAGGAATGTCACAATAATGGGTTTTAGAATGATGCGATTTGTATATTTTGTCTGGATTACTATGCCAAGTTGAAAGAGTATGGTAGAAAGTTAATTGTCATTAACCATTTCATAATCTGACGTATATTTTTTAAACAGTGGCATTTTCAGATCATAAAATCTCATGTATATGTTTTCCTGTGTTGGAAAATAGTACATGCTTTTCGGTTAAAATTTTTTTTTTTTAATTTTATTCATTACAGCCTCAATTCATTGTGAAAGAAATATGCAGCTATCTGAAAATTTTCATTTAAAAATCTGATTTGGATATAAATTTAGTTTTCTATTTGCCAAGGTATTTCCAAAAAAATAACAATTGTTTTTATTAAATTTTTATTCACTATAAAAAGTAATTTTCAAAATGACGTGTGGCATTATATTTGGACTCTTAAAAAGAGTTTGAATGCAGAATTGTTAAACCAAAATTTATCTTTTTTACCTTTCATGATACTGTATGAAAGTGTTATATATATAAAAATCAGTTTTTTTAATGTTTTTCAGTGGTACATTAAAGATATTCTTTGTAACAGATACTGATTTTAAAATGAGAATAATTAAAATAATAAGCTGTTGAATCATCTTTGTTATGAAAATTATTTAATTGCAAAACTATTTACTGTTCTAGTAGTTTTACAAAAATCAGGGTGGTTGTAATATTAAAACAAATTTTCTGACCTTAAATAGTCAGCTATGACTGTGAATAAGTATTTAGCACTATGTTTTCTGCATGAAGATAAAACATAACTTTTTCAATTTATCTATATTTTTTAAAGTAATTCTGTTCATTTATGAACTAAAAACAACCAACAGCCTGCAAACAACAAAGTATGCAGAATGTACAACCGTAACCATACTTGAAGAAGGAAGTACATTTTAATTATTAAAATAAGTAATGCATTAACAGATAATTAACATAGAATTGGTTGTGTTCAGTAATGAATCTGTTAAGTCTGTGGGTTATAAGATTGCAAGAGAGTTAGTGATTTTTTAATTTTAATCAGTATATGATCAAGGTTTTTGTAGGTTTTGTAGTTTTAGTGCCTGGGTGTATAAAATGTTGTAAATGTATTGCAGTAGGACAATGAATCTCATTATAATTAATAAAAAAAAATTAATTAACAGGAAATTAAAAAAAAGTTAATATAAAAAAATAACATTTTTAAAATATATTTTCAATGTCGTATAATGTATCATTCTTATAATGATACTGCATTGTTGGATTTACCCATTTCTGTTTAGATGAAGTGATTGAAATAAAACACTTTTTATTAAAGAAATATGAAGTATGTAACTATTATTTTTAACATTTTTTTATTATTCATTGTAGTTACAGTTATGCATTAATAGTGATTTTTTTTTGTACTTTCTTTATATAGAAATTGATCATTTATGACAGGCATGTCAAACACGCAGTCCACCAAGATTGATAACCAGTACGTTTATTTAACTTTTGACAACACTGGATTCTTTAATTAAAATTATAAGTAAAAATTCCTTAATGAAACAAAATTAGTTTTGAAAAAACTGTTTATAAAAAAAAATAGTATTGAAAAATACTGATTGTAAACTCTGGTAACTATGTACAATGGATAAACTAATTACATGAATGCAAGAAAGCAAGTGAATTCCCGCTTCTACTCAGTTCTTGAACGCATTGCACTATTTTCCCTACTGTACTAGCATTGCCCACACCACTTCACATGTCACTCCCAATCGAGTTTCTGCGCATTTGTGTGTTTACGCTTTCCTAACTGTGCACGACAATGAGTCATGAAATGCCAGTACAGTCGGAAGCTATTCGTTAGCAGTCAATGAACGAATGTTATGTTCTAGTCTAGTTTGCAGATAACAATTTGCATCTGGTTTAGTAGTATTCTAAAAAAAAAATTAAAAGACGGTCAATGGATAAAAGATCTGGTTTTTGCCGTTGATATTACAAATCACCTTAGTCAGTCTCAAACTACAAGGCAAACAGCATGTGGTTACCATCTTATTTTGTCATATAAGATGGTCAAATAAAAACGTCGATACGTTTTCAAACAGAAATTATTACTCTGGCAAAAGCAAATTCAAAAAGAAAATTTATCTCACTGTGAATGTTGTCAGTCATTACAAAAATCACTACAATTGAAGTTTTTAGAATATGCCAACCAAATTAAATTGTTAGAAAATGAATTGAAAGAGGATTTTTGGACATGAAGAAATGTGAAAATCAATTTCAATTATTTACTTCTCCTTTGTCCGATGTTGAAACAGTTGATGAAAATTTACAACTGCAACTAATTGAAATTCAGTGTGATTCTGTATTGAAACAAAAGTGTATGGATGTTGGAATTCCACATTCTATAATTATTTATCACTGGAGTGATTTCCCAATGTGTTATTAGCAATTAAATGTATTTTATTTATGTTCGGTAGTACATACTTGTGTGAACAACTATTTTCCACTTTAAAAAATAATAAAACTGCAGAAAAATCAAGATTAACAGATATGCATGTGTAAGCAATTTTAAAAATAACTACAGCTTGACAAATTTTAAAGATTTGGTTAATGAAAAATATTGCAAGTTTCTTAAAAAAAAAATATGATATTGAAAAAAGGAAAATTTCCTACATGCATATGTATTTTTTAATATGTTCATATTCTGTATATTATTATTTTGTATGTATTGATTTGTTTATAATAAAAGCTATGCTTCATCTTTATTTCCATTTGTTTTTTTTTGTTTTGCGGCCCACTATTTAATATATAACACTTAATTTGGCCCTCGGTGGTTAATGAGTTTGACATGCTTGACTTAAGATAATGTAAAAATTTGTTTTTCAATTGAAAATTGATGTAATTGTTTAGGAGGTCCTAACTCCAAAAAATCTTTGTTTTTCTGCCCTGTAGATGTGACTGTTATAGATATTGTACAAGATTCATTAAAATTTTTTACATAATTTTAAGTGATGGTGTCTTTATTATTATGCTTCTAACCCAAAACTGATAGTTTAGATTATAATATTTGGTGAGGAGAAATAATATTAATAAAAAAAGCTTTTCTGGAAAACAGCTGGTATGGTTTATATTAAACTTTTAACAATTAGTTATTACTTCATTGTTGTCTTTATTGACTGTTGTGTTTGGGAAGATTTGTAGGGCTTTTTCCCCATCGTGAAAATAGTATTTTAGTAAAACCCAGATTTAGGTTTTACTAAAAAAAATTTGTATTATATCTTCTGTGGTATTTTACAGGTTCAGCATCACCTCAGGCAGTCAGAAAGTTACTATCACTTAGTGAAACGAGTAAGACTCGTCCTCATCAACCTCGGCATCCTCCACACCCCTCCCCATCACCATCACCAGGTGCACATCGACGTACTGGTGTATCACATGAAAGATCACACTCTGATACACCTCCATTACCTCCCCCACATTTTTTACCTGACCATCCCCCTCCACATAGTCATCCTCCATTGTTATCAAGTGTTGATCTCAATGCAGAGAGCAGTAGTGTGACATCTTTATCTAACCTACCTCTTAGAAAGACTCTTACATCAGGTAAATTAATTTATTTATCATAAATGAATAACTGATTTTTTTAAACAATCATTTTGATTGGAATTATTATAGTTTCATATCTGTCATTAGCAAAATCATTTATTGGTTATTCTTCTGTAACTATAAATAAATATATATCACTTTTAGTTGTAGTTTAGTTGATTTTAGAATTTTTATGTGAGAGGATGCATGCAAGAGGTTTTTTTTTATTCTATCGGTTTTCCTTATGGGCAGCCCTCCCTTTTTTTGAGGCATTGGAGGTTTTTGTTGTAGTTTATGTCCATACTTAATATAAACATTTTTGGTCACATATGTTTATAGTCACAATTATAATCTTATAGTCATATAATCTTGTGCAGTTTGGTTCTCCTTGATTCCTTCTCCATTTCCTCATCTGAATTCTTTGTCTCGTCATTTGGCTTTCACATTATATTTTCATATCTTCATGCCAACATAAATAATGTTCAGATTTTAATGATATGTTACTTTAAGATACATTCTGTTTAATTATTTCTGACTTTATTATTTTAATCATATTTGCACATATCAGAATCTTCATCTTCATTGTAAGTAATTCACATTGTAATAAAGGGTATTTAGATTCATGCAACTTAGCTAGTGTAACCTACCAGGTTGGTCTAGTGGTGAACGTGCCTTCGCAAATCAGCTGATTTCAAAGTCGAGAGTTCTAAGGTTCAAGTCCTAGTAAAGGCAGTTACTTTTATTTGGATTTGAATACTGGATCATGGATACCGATGTTTTTTGGTGGTTGGGTTTCAATTAACCACACATCTCAGAAATGGCCAACCTGAGACTGTACAAGACTTAATACTTCATTTACACTCATACATATCATCCTCTGAAGTAATACCTGATGGTGCTTCCAGAAACTAAACAGAAAAAAACTTAGCTAATGTAAATTAGAGTTTGTATTTTGGGAATTTTTTTAAAACAAGTAATCTATCTCTTCAGATTATTTTACCTTAGATAACTGTGGGTGAGTAGGCATGTACTGATTTATCTTCACTCTTAAAATTGTAAGTGTGTTTTTCCTGTGCAATATTTTTGTGTTATAGATGTGTTCACACAATCCTAATTAATTGGTAGAATATTATGTTAATGTATAAGGGTTCTAAAATTTTCACTGCCCGTTAAGGTTATCCTGTACTTCTTGAAAGTTAATTAACATTTAAAAATGTGAAGAGTCTTCTTTTATTAATTATTGTTATTGATAAAATCTCTGTGAGAATTATTTCTTAAAATGTATAATAACTTTCATGATGTGTAATGACCGAAAAAATAAAACATGAGAAAATTACATTTTTCTTCAGTTTATATGTATTTTTTAAAGTTATTAAAAATAAGTTATTTTTAAGTAATTTACAGCAATATGTTAGTGAACTTTTCCCTATTATTTTATTAATGCGTGATATGCCAGATTATTCTATTTTTTGATTTTTTGTTACATTTAGGTTCTGTGACATCTAGCGATTCAGGTCATTCAACGCAATTAGACTCTCATTCAAATAGTTCTGTAGATACGGCAGCAATAGGGCCATCTGGTTCTCCACCCTTACAACATCGAAGGCATTCTGTAATGCAACCTCCAGGTAATTCATTAAGTCAGAATATGATTTATTGATTTGTTTTATTAATTAATTGTAGATTATTTAGATTATCATTGGTGATACAGTGAAATACACTTTTACACATAGTTTATCTTTTGTTGCATGTCTGTATCTTTTCTTGTGGACAAAATCACTTGTATATTTTTGTATTTACAGGAAAATCCACAAACATACCAGAAATTTATCTGTTAAAAAATCTGCATACATGAATATTTTCTAGATTAATAAATTTTCAGTTCTCATTTCAGTTAACAATTTAGGTCCTTTTCCTTATAAATTCCTTAAGAGGTCACTGTTAACCAGAATTAAATATAATCCCCTTCATTGCATTGCTGCTGAACTTATTACTGATGTAACTGTATGTTTATTTATTGGTTACAAATTACTCATCATTAGTTGTTGTTTACTTTGGGTATTTGATTGTTAATTAATTTACTGAATTTTTGCTTTCAACTTTCTTATCATTTATTAAATGATTCTTTTCTGATCATGCATGTACTTTATTGTGAAATTTAAATGTAAAAACTTGTATGTCCATAACCTAAATATCTACATTTATATTCATATTTTTATTTCTTTTTATTACAAGGTTATCCATACCATTTTTATTCCTTAAAAGTATGTTAACACATTAAAACAGTAATTATGAAAATATGCTTATGTAAAAAAAAGATGATTTCACAAAATTAAATAGGGACATGTAATAATCCAACCTATCAAAAACCTTTATTTTTATTAATATGAGGTATTTTGATAATACCTCATATTAAGATTTTAATCATTTATTGTGGTATAACTGAATGGTTAATTGTGTACTTCAGTCAGCCTTGTTTATAATGTGATATTCTGTTTAGAAAAAACATGTGCTATTCTGTTTCTGACAGTTTAGAAAAAAAAAGTAAAATAAAATTTTAATAATATCCTGGTTTGGTCTGTAATTATATCTAAATATGGAGTTCTGTAAAATAAGTAGAATGTTGCCTTATAACCTTAATTCAGAAATATAGCTGAATACAGAATACAAACTATAATTGAAAAATGTTGAGCGTAAGTCAAGAAAAAAGTAAATATTTTTAATTTTACTACCATTGCCTTTGAAGTAGTTCTTATGTGCTCCAATCTGTTGCTTTCTGTAGTTTTCCTTCTTTTGGAATGCTTTGAAGTGCTGTTCTTTAATTGTGTCAAGCTTGTATTTTTGACACTGAATTTTATATGCAGTGTCATTATGGCAACTCTTCAGCTTGAGATTTTTGGTAAGAGGATGTTACAAGGTACAAAATTTAGTGAGTACAAAGGGTGTGCAAAGATATTGTAGCAGCTGAAAAACGCATGTGTTTTATAATTTGTGTAGACAGGAACGTTGTCATGGAGGAGCTTATGACATCTTTGTACCATACTTCAAGTCATTTGTCATAAATGTCTTCTCTCAGTTACCTCAGAATATTACAGAGGTATTTGGGATCTTCTGTAATGGTTAATTCTGAATGTAAAAACAATCAGAATTAGATGTGGTCAGATTAGAATTGTTTGATTCTCAAGGATGAATTCATACTATATGATTACATAAATGCTAAATAAATAATGAGCATACTGTTGGTCACACTTCTTATGATATTGTGCCTTCTTCAGTCTTGGAGACTGTGAGCTCTCGCATTGTGAAGACTGCTGCTTAGTCTCTGGATTATAGCCATAGATTCAAAATTCTCAATGTCACTGATGTTCTTTGACATGAAGTTTGGGTCATTGCAGCTTGGTGACATAGTTCCTGACTAAGTTAATTTTGACAAAGTGGTTGTTTTCCTTAGGTTTAAAAGGAATCTTGGCTTGTACTGTGTGCATGTGATTATTTGATATATTGCTAATGCCAAATTTTATTTCTAATGATCCTCAATCCTCATGCACAGTTCTGTTTTGCTTAATTTTGTTTATATTCTTGGAAATTGTGTTCACTGAATCTTCCTAATCTTTCTTCATATTCCAATGATGTTCTACTGCAAATACTTTGCGATAGGCCTGCTTAATTATTTTAAGGAATTCTAACACAAGAGTTTTGAGTTTGATTTTAAACTGATAATTCTGCTCTTATCTTGTGGTTTATATCACAGAAATGCATCTTACACAGATCTCAATGTATATAATATGACCCAACTTATGACAAAGCTCCTGCTTGATATGTTTGCCTATCATTCTTCTGTAAATTATTTTGACTTATTTCTGAATATTTTAATACCTCATATATTAAGATATTAGTTTGAGGTTCATGTGTAAGTAATTCAGTTAATATAAATATTTGCATTATTTTTTGTTTTCAGAATATTCTATTATAGATTAATCATGCTGTTACATTTAGAAAATATAAGTAACTGTCTTAAGTAGGATTTGTCATTAGATTTCAAGTGTTCTTCAGTTAAAATAGTGTGTAACTGCTTTCTCAATTTTTACCTCTATTTTTTTATTGATAATTTTTTTTCTTTGTTAAATTTGAATTTTACATTGAGGATAGTAATAGAATTTTGTTTTAAAGTTAATGTCTTGGTCTATGTTAAGAAGTAATTTTCATTAGATCTCAGCAGCAATGTTAATTACTGGAAATGTGGTATGGTGTCAAGATATGATATGATATTATTAAACCTCCTTTTATTTGTCTCATATTAGAATATTAGGAAAATGAAATCAGAAAATCTTTTTTATAGTTGACCCTTACAATTAGTATATTTTCTACCACTGTTTTGGTAGTTGAATGTAATTTTAAAGATAATGGTTATCTTTTCTTTTGCATGGACTACTGTTTGTTCTAAAATAAAAAAAAAAGAAGCTGCATGTTTGTTTATTCATTTTGCTGTCTTCATATTGCTATTTTTAGGTTGAAAGAATACATGTAACAATATTATCATAATATCCACTGTATTTTATTTATTATCAACACTAATAAATATTACACGTTGATATAAGATTTTTTTTATTTTTATTATTGATGGAGTGATAAAAGTATTTTTCAGCTTGTGTAACAGAAAGTGCCATCTGCCATTATACTGTAGGTTTTCAGGAACAGTATAATAAATTTAGATGAGTTTGGTTAAATACATGTCAATATTTGTATCAAGAATTTATAATGTTCTTATGAAAGAGAAGTGTAAAAATCTGTTGTGCTGATCTTTTAAACTGAAACGGTTTGACCAAATTATTTGAAATCTTTTATTTTTATTTTGCATTCATAAAATAATATGTGCTGTCTAATAATGTTATAATGTAAATATTTCTGTATAATTTATTTTGAAAAGTTTCATATACATTTTTAAAAAGTACCTTTCAGTGAATGGTTTAGTGCAAATGAAGTAAAATTCTATGACTAAATTGGTTTCAGTAAGATGATTAACTGTTTTAATTTTTTTATTTGGGTTATTAATTATGTAAAGAAAATTTGTTTGTTCACACTTCAAATTTAAAAAAAAATAATTGTTTAAATCAAATTTTGTGATAAAAATAACTGTATGGATAAATGTGTAATTAACTTGTACTTTCAAACTTAGTATGTTGCTCAATGAAGTAAATATGTTACATAAACTGCACAAACTTCAAGAAAAATTAACAGTTTTTATACATGCACATAAATATAGGTAGACAATAAAAGTTGTAAATGTTTTAAGTTGAGAATTAATTTTATCTCTTGCTGTTGTTAACAGTCAGAATTATTTTGCATAACAATAATAAATTATATTATTCTAATAAATATTATAAAGACAATGAAAATAAAACCAATTATAAATTACGATTAATGTTTTTTTGTTTTATTTGCATATTAACATTTTTAACATGAATTATTGTACTTTATTAATGAATAGGACTGTTCATTTAGCAGGAACAAGATTAAGTTTCAAATAATTGTTAACATAATTTAAATAATATATATACACACACACACACACACACACACACACACACACACACACACACACACACAAGGGTGGATCAATAAATACCTGTGTTTGAAGGCAGGTGGCGTTGCTGTAAAAAGTTGGCGTTACTGCAGTATACTTCCATCTATCAAAGAATGTCATACAAAATTTCAGAATGATTCATAGGTTAATTTTTATTTGGCAGCCATTATCTATATTAAATGTATTTGGTGATTTTGATACAATGGAAAAAGAACAATATCGATCTGTAATTCACTTTTTATTTTTGGGTGGAAAATTGTGTAAAGAAATAAAAGCAAAGTTGGATTCTGTCTACAGGAATTCTTCACCATCTATGACAACTGTGAGATATTGCTTTTTATCAAGTTAAATGAGACAATACATCTATTTTTGATGAGGAGTGCTCAGGTTGCCCAGCAGACATGGCTACTGAGGAAACGTTGAAGAGGTCTATGATGAGATTCTTGCTGATTATTGAACGAAAGTGCACAAAGTAGCAGAGACCATAGGTGTGTTTTACAAAATAGCAATAAACATTTTACATGATAAGTCAAGAATGAGAAAGCTGTCTGTTCAACGGGTGCTGCGACGATTGCTCAGTTCAAACAAGTGGGGCTGTCAACTTCAAAGCAGTGTTTGGAGCTCTTTAAGTGAAATCTGTTGGAGTTTTTACATTGAGTCATCACAGTTAATGAAACCTAGATCTATTACTATACACCAGAGACCAAAACGACATTTTTTTTCATGTGAATCTGCTCCAACGAAGGTCAAGATGGTTCCATCGGCCGGAAAGGTCATGGCTACAATCTGTTGGGATGCAAAGGGAATAATCCTCATAGATTTTGTTAGAATTATTAGATTGATTCAATGAAAAATTGAAACAGACATAGCCATACTTGGCAAAGAAAACAGTGCTGTTTCATCGCAACAGTGTACCTACTCACTCAGACAGAATCACCGAGGCCAGTTGCATGAATTGTGGTGGATGCTGCCGCATCCACCGTACTTGCCTGGCTCGAATGCCTGGCCGAAAACATGGCTCGTGAAAAAATAATTTGGCTCAAATGAAGAAGTCTTCATCGAGACAGAAGACTATTTTGAAGAGTTTGACAAATTGAATTTTTTTAGAGGGTTAAAAAAGATGGCAGGGACGTTGGGAAAAGTGTATCCTTCCTATAAGTAGATTATGTTGTGAAGTAAAAAAAAATTCTTTGAAACACTTGCATTTTCATTCCTAACACAGGTACTTATTGATTCACCCTCATATATATATATATAATTTTCACAAACCTAAGTGTGAAGTGATAAAATTTGTTCATACTTAATTGTTGATGAGATGCCTATGTGATTAAACAAAAATATTTTTATATTTTAGATTAGTATTAAAAATAAACATGGAGACTTCTCTATGTATAGTATTAAAGATAAATATGGAGTATATTTCTCTTTGTTAGTAATTGTGTTTATTATGTTATTATTCCATGTTGTGGTTTGTGTATTAATGTAACATACTTATTTATGTGTATAATATTGGTAGTTATGCTAAATATCAGTATTAATAAATAAATGTACTCCCAAAGAGAATAATTGAAGTAGAATAAATTAACGTAATTGTAATCGATAAAATAGAGTGGATACATTGTTGAAATTTTTTTTCAAAATACTCATTTTTTCTTTGTTGATGAGTAGCCTATCTTCAGCATATCTTTGCATTTCATATGTTTGACCTAACTTGGCCTACTGTCCTGATACTTGTCTCTATATTTGGTTGTTTGTTTGCACATTACGATGATGAATTGTTGAAGAATTTCAAAGAATTTCAGAATTTTACCTACGCGTATCACTTTCTCAATAATTTGCTTGATCAAATTTTACTGAACAAGATATCTTTGAATTTGTTAGATATCTTGAGTGGAGAACTCCTGCCTCAAGCTATTTCAATAATAAGTAAATATTTTTTTTGTCACTGTTATGCTCGGTGTGAATTTTAGAGAACAAAAATTAAACAGAATGTTTGCTTTCATTACAGATTTTTTATTACAGTAAAAAAATGCTTGATCTTAGTGATGTTTTTTCCACAGATTATTTGAAATATTTTTTTAAGTATAAAACTGATATCGATTAATCTTTCGTGGTATAAGAAGTGTTGGTTAATTCAGCTAATTTTCTTTAAATTTATTGAAATTGAACAACAATTTAGCTTCAGTTTAAAAGATGTGTTTCCATGTAACTTTGATTGCCCCACTGATTTAAAAACAATTTTAATTTAATTTTTTGTTTCACACATCATATTGACAATATTTTGCTCAAAAGCATTGACATAATTAGAGATCTGTTGTACATGTAGTAATTCAGTTTTGGGGTGTTGTTTTACCTCATCAGGAACATAAGTGAAACATAAATTAAAATCAGAATTAATGCATTTTTGTAACGTTTTTTGATTGTGTTTGTATTTATTTTTCCTTTCATAAACATTAATGAAAGCTACCTACCATTAATTAATTAATGAAACCACCAAAAACATACTGATTTTTTGATATTAGAACCATTTTGTATTGATAGAATTAGAACTTGTTGAAATTGAAACATGTGAAGTAATTGTAAGTTTTAAAATTAATTATGTTGATGTAAGTATAACTACTGTAGGAGTGTGGTTATACTTCATATCATTCTTAGTTATGGTGTGGTGTTCTTATAGTAAAATGTAGTATCTACTTAAGTATATTAATTTCTTTGGGAAAGGAGCATAAACTAATGCTGATACAGTTTTTAGTGGTGGATGGTGGTGCTCAGATCACAGCTGCTGATTGTGGTGGGGATGATGATGCATGGTTGTGTACTTTTATCTAGTTGATAAGAAAATTACGCTAATGCCTATTCTGTGCTGCCCTGTAGTCAGATGGTGATTGTTGAATGTTAAATATAATTTGCTTGAATTTCTCTCTCTTTTTCTGTTTCATTGCTAGGCTATGTGTCTGCTCGACCCCCTTTCCCTCATGCCGTGCCAGTATTACCACCTCTCCCAAACCCTGGTAAGTGTTAATTTGTTAGTCTAGTCTGTGTGTTCGTTTTTTATGAAATTAACCCTTTCATTACTAAATATTTATACAGGATCATAGTTTTATAATTTATAAACGTTTAGGGGGGAAGTATTTATTGTTTAGGGGGGTTTGTACATTTATTGTTTGATACGTTGTTGAAAAATATTGGTGTTTTTTGTTTTATATAAATTTTATTAGATATTTAGGTGTGAAATGTTTTCCCTTGAAATATTACCTGCAGTATTATTAATTTTCTAATTATATTTATTTTTCTATATTTTTCTACTCCATCTAACGTGTGTGTAATTTATAGGTTGTACTATTTGATAGAATCTGTCATGTTGGTACCTTCTTTTGTGTCATTAATATTTTATTTCTTATTCTGTATGTAAGAATAAAAGATGAATATGTGGCCATGCCTGTGTATGCATACAAATAACATAACAGTTATATAACAATTTTTTTTATCTTTTTATAAATTTCTCACTGGTCTTTTTGACCTTAAACAGAAGAAAGAGGATGGTTATTTATTTATTATACCTGGTTTCCCTTTTTGATTCCAATATACCGAAGGATGCCTGCAGTATTTGATTTGGAATAAAATAGGATTTAACTTTCAAATTCATGCTGGATGTGATGTTACTTAATTCAGTAATTTAATATAGCTAAGAGTGCTGATTAATTCAGCTTTCTGAAAATTTTATGAAATAAAAAATGATACCTTATGTTTTAAGTAAATGGTGAAGTATCATAAATTATTATGATACTTCACCATTTTAGTGTTGGTATTCATGCTCTTATGTCCTTTCTCCTTCATGCCTTTGCTTTTTTTTAATACTTCTTTTCAATATAACTGCATCTTTTAATTCATAAAAATTTTTAAAAGTACATTGAAGTGATATTCAGACTAGTGAGTTTGTGGAAAATTTATTCTTGACTTCATGATGTGGTAGGTTATTATATTTTTTCTGCTTTTAGTAGTAGTTCTTAATTATTGTAGTTGTTTAAATGATGTAAAGCACATTCTCTAAGCTACAATGCCTACAGTAAATCACTCGTGGGAAAGTGTGTTTACAAATAAAATAAACTACACTCTTGACAGTTGTAAAAAGAGTATATTTAGATTAGTCCTTATTAAACATAATTTTTTAATATACAATTGTATTAATTATAGCATGCTAAAGTCTCATGGATAGTAGATTGCACTGTTAACAATTCATAATAATAATTTTAATTACAATTTTTTCTTAGCTAGGCTATGTGATTCAATGCAAGAGCTGTATCAATACATAATTAGTTATTTAAAACCTTATTAGTTTTTTTAAGTAGTAATCATAATATTGTTGCAGTTATAGAAATAGTACTTGAGTCGAATTAAAATATTGAGATCATGTAAATGTTTAACTGGCATGAAATCCATGTACAAAAAGTTTTTTCTTGGTAAGAAAGGGTTAATTTCTGTAACTTTTTTATTATTGTAACAGTATATATTTGCAGAAAAAAAATGCTATTATCACTATCAATATCTGGAATTATTGTTTAATTGATTTATTTGTTACAAAATATTATAAAAAAACTACTTTTGTAATAAAATGTTTAATTTCTATCTGTAGTTTTGATTTATATTAGGTTTTTTTTAATAAAGTAGGATTAAAGTTTTTAGTTTTATATTATTTAAATGTAAAATTACTAGATTCTTAGTAAAAAGATCATGGTATTTGGTGAATATGCTTTGATTTTACTTTTACGCATGTAGCATGATGTCTGTAAATTCTTCTACAACTGGTACTTGTGGTCAGTTATAAGTAAACTACTTCTTTGATTCTGTTTATTGACTGAAAATCCTTTTTGGTATAATGTGTGAAATAATTATTTCACTCAAATTATCTGTAATATCTATGCTGTTTGTTACATCAGTTTTTAATTATTATCTTTTTCCTGATTAAGAAAAATTAAATTATTTATGTTAGTAGATCAAATACTAACATATTTGTAAAACAACCTTTTGTAAATTTTAGCGACATTTATAACTTCTTACATCTTAGAGAAAGCAACCAACTGCGGTTTTTTCTTTAATTACTAAAGTGTATTTAATTTAGTACGTGTTAATTTCTTTTTGAAAAATGTTATTCAGTGGTAAAGGTAAATTTGTGATTGATATATCTGCTGTATTCACAGTTACATCAAGAAAATTTTTAATTTTGTCAGCCATAATTTAAATGAAAATTAAGAAAATTATTTTGTTCATACAGTTGAATTATTTATCTATTTAGCTTTTAAAGTATTAAAAAAAGAATTCTTCAGAAGTAAAGAATTAGTGTGTGTGTGGTTATCCTTGTATCCTCCCTCTAATGGAGTTTGGCTGAACAGTTCTGTTTGATATTTTCACATACTGTGTAATTCTGGGGATAGATAAGAGATTTTTCAAAAAAGCCTGAGCCTAATCTCAGCTGGCCCTTTATTATTCAGAGGAGTAGTTTGTTATAACATGTATTACAGGTAGTCATTTCATAAATTATTAATCGTTAATATATCGCTTCCGTTCTGGGTAAAGATATCTTGATTTCTTAATTGATTATGGTCAGGAAGAATGCCATCTCCTGGTAGGAGCTTCGAATCGCTCCTTTACACAGAATTGTTTACCTTGTGTCACGGGTTCTTTGTACGCAGAGAATTCCCTTTCTTATTATTTGCCCTTTTTTCTGATCCTTGATCTCTTTCCTTGTGCAGTATTGTTTCAGTTTTGGCTAAAACCTCAATTAGATCCACGCTAAGGTCATGGGAATCTTTAGAGATACTCTTTTCTTGGTATTTGTGGTTTTTTTAGGTGTGGAGTATGCCTGCAGCTTATCTTAGGATTTCTTTTTCCTATCAGGTAGCTATACCAAAAGCCCAACTGGTATTTAATGGATATTATTATTATAGATGATGTAGATAATATTATTATAGACCGAATTATTGTAATGTAATACAATCCTTGTACCCAGGATTAAATAAATCTAATATTATTTATCTCTGAACATTTATTTAAAAAACTCTCTTATTCAGAATCTGCCTTTGACTGTTACAGTACCGATTTGTAGTTCACAAATTTCTTTTTAGAAGCTTTACTATGCATGCACTAATAATCTGTCACATTACAGAAATCTAATAATTTTTTATATTGTATCATAAATAGTAATGATAGTTATGTTAGATAAATTGCTCATATATAACAAAATATTAGGATTAGAATAAGTAGAATGATCACATACTCAAAATTAAAATTATTATATAGTTAATTTTTTTTTTCTTATTGTAATACTAGACGTAACAGGCATATTGCCCAATTAAAATATATTGTTTAGTTCTGTTGAATTGTAGGTCAATCATTTCTGAGAGAGTGTCATTAATTTATCCCCAAAGAACAGATTGTTTTGGTTCCTATTTAAAGTAAATACATCTTTAAGTAGATCTGAAACATGCTTCTACAGTATCACAGAATAGCTGTCCTTAACGATTTATTATCCCTAATGATGAAGACTTACTTATTTAGTCAATGGATTGCTTATCAGAATTTCTATACGTCACAAGCAGATTAAAATTAGTGGTCTAATTTTATTTCTTTTTTAAGTTTTTTGTATTTTTGGTTTGACAATTAAAGAATTTTTATGACAAAGTATTTTAATTGTTTATGTCTTATTACATTTAAAACAAATGATTTTTACAAAATAAAAGTAATTCCATTTTCTTATTGTGATCTGTCTCATTTTTATCCGTGCTGTTTTGTATCAGGTACCACTTGAAATAAATTAATAAAAAAATTGGACCTTCTTTTTTGTTGACGTTACTTAAAAAAAAATTGTTATTCGTTTAAAGCTATTATTTCTGTTGTTTATATACATAGTACATATTAGTACAAAATTTTTCTATCACTATATCAATTCAATTATACAGGTTGTGTTATGCCACCACCACCCCCAAGGTCGCGACATCCACCTTCTTATAGTGTTGCAGCACAGATGGCTGCTCGTTTACACAGGCTTGGTAGAGCACATTCACATGAAGGTGTTACATCATATTATCATGATGAAGATGGTATGTATATGATTGCCTGCACCGTTTTAATATTAGTAGCAAAAGCAAAGACACTTGTTTATTTATATTATATCAGTTTTAGTGAAGTTATTTTCTTGATTTTTATTTTGACATAGTAATAGTTAGAATATGTAATTTATTTGATAAAATTTTATTGTAGTTTTTGAAAAAAAATGATGTGCAACAATTCATTTCACTTTAGTTTAGAAATAGTAATGTAAAGCAACAATCATCTAAAATCTTATTGGACAAGTTATTCATTTATGAAAAGATGATTATTGATTCACAGATGTGGTAAATGGAATGTAAAATTAGACGGCTGTTGAAAGTGATTATAAATGAGTGAGTTGAATCATCTTACAAAACTGGATTTAGATTAATTACTTAATCATAGAAAAAAATATTTGTCAGTTTGCTGTATAAAGGCTTCAATTTCATTTTTTTTTTTTGTGTTGTAGCATTTGAAATGTAAATTTCAAATATAAATATATATTGTACACAATATATTTATTGTGTTTGAAATTGAATAATTTCAACAAATTTAGTAACAGAAACTGAGTTTAATAATAATAAAAAAGGCAGATACAATGATGTCATCAGTTTTAAGTTAATTTTTCTTCAAATTGATAACCGTTATTTTTCTTTCATTTCTTTGCTTTGTTTCCATTCTACCATTGTCCAGATTTTATATTCTGCTGTAATCTGTAACTCACCAGAATGGTGTTTTCTATTTGTGTTGGACAATCATTGTATGTTTGTCAATTATGAAAATCTGTTTTGCTGTGTGATTGAAAATTTGGGACTGTCCTGCTGGTAAAGAATCTATTACAACATTTTTTCAAGATTCGGGTAGCTTTCTTGATTAATAATGTATTTGCAGAAGCGGCCATGAGATGATTTTATATGTTGGAAGGAGTGATATAGTTTCCACGTGTAACATTATTGCATTAAAATAAGTACTGTATGTGAAAGATAACTGATTTACTAATTCAAGGCTGCTATTTGTGATTACCATCTGATTTGTTTATTCGTGTTAGCACGAATTATCATGACAATGATGTGACTATCATGAATTGTGTCAGAATATGATGTTGTGGTTGACTGGAATAATTATTTGCTAGTGGTGTGTGTGTGTGTGTGTGCGTGTGCGTGCACACATGCATGTGATTGAGTCTTGAGGTAGATGAAAAATTGGTGATTTGAGGAAAATAATCAAGATTGATAAGAGTATTGAGAAGAGTCTTGGAGAAAAAATGTGCCAGCTGGGCTATCCCTAGCAGTGTGTTTATGAGTGAGTGTGTTAGGGAACAGAGAAGTGTTTTCTCATTATGGTACCAGATTGGCCTTTTATCACCTTTTAATGAACACCACCCAAGAGAGCAGAGCAATGGACAATATCATTTGGATTAGTTAAAATTGGATTATTATACAAAATACATATAGATTTCACCAGGAAACTAAAAGATAACATTCTACGAGTCGGAGCGTGGAATGTTAGAAGCTTAAAAAAGGTTGGTAGGCTAGAAAATTTAAAAAGGGAAATGGATAGGATGAATGTGGATGTAGTAGGAATTAGTGAGGTTCGGTGAGAAGAGGAAAGCGACTTTTGGTCAGGTGATTTTAGAGTAATTAACTCAGCGTTAAATAATGGGCAGGTAGGAGTAGGTTTCGTGATAACCAAGAAGATAGGGAGGAGAGTGGAGTATTTCAAGACGCATACCGATAGAATCATTGTAATAAGGATAAAATCAAAACCTAAACCGACAACGATTGTTAACGTCTATATGCCTACAAGCGCCCATGATGATGATGAGGTAGAGTGTGTATACAAAGAGATTGATGAAGCAATTAAACACGTAAAAGGAGATGAAAATTTAATAATAGTTGGAGATTGGAATGCAAGCATTGGAAAAGGCAAGGATGGAAATATAGTGGGTGAATACAGGCTGGGGGCAAAAGGAATGAAAGAGGGGACCGACTTATAGAGTTTTGCACGAAGTATAATTTAGTAATTGCCAACACCCAATTTAAAAATCATAATAGAAGAATATACACTTGGAAAAAGCCAGGAGATACTGCAAGGTATCAGATAGATTGTATCATGGTTAAGCAAAGATTTAGAAATCAACTCGTTGACTGCAAAACTTACCCTGGAGCAGACATTGATAGCGACCATAATTTGGTGATAATGAAATGTAGATTGGGGTTTAAAAACCTGAAGAAAAGGTGTCAGAAGAATCCGTGGAATTTAGAGAAGCTTGAGGAAGAGGAGGTAAAGTAGAGTTTTGAGGAGGACATCGCAAGAGGTCTAAGTAAAAAAGATAGGTAGAAAATCTAGAAGAAGAATGGGAGAATGTTAAAAAGGAAATTCTTAAATCAGCAGAAGCAAACTTAGGCGGAATAAAGAGAACTGGTAGAAAACCTTGGGTTTCAGACGATATATTGCAGCTGATGGATGAACATAGAAAATATAAGAATGATAGTGGTGAAGAAAGTAAAAGGAACTATCGGCAATTAAGAAATGCTATAAACAGGAAATGCAAACTGGCGAAAGAAGAGTGGATTAAAGAAAAGTGTTCAGAAGTGGAAAGAGAAATGAACATTGGTAAAATAGACAGAGCATACAGGAAAGTTAAGGAAAATTTTGGGGTACATAAATTAAAATCTAATAATGTGTTAAACAAAGATGGTACACCAATATGTAATACGAAAGGTAAAGTCGATAGATGGGTGGAATATATTGAAGAGTTATACGGAGGAAATGAATTAGAAAATGGTGTTATAGAGGAAGAAGAGGAAGTTGAGGAGGATGAAATGGGAGAAACAATACTGATATCTGAATTTAAGAGAGCATTAAAAGATTTAAATGGCAGAAAGGCTCCTGGAATAGACGGAATACCTGTAGAATTACTGCGCAGTGCAGGTGAGGAAGCGATTGATAGATTATACAAACTGGTGTGTAATATTTATGAAAAAGGGGAATTCCCATCAGACTTCAAAAAAAGTGTTATAGTAATGATACCAAAGAAAGCAGGGGCAGATAAATGTGAAGAATACAGAACAACTAGTCATGCATCAAAAATCTTAACTAGAATTCTATACAGAACAATTGAGAGGAGAGTGGAGGAAGTGTTAGGAGAAGACCAATTTGGTTTCAGGAAAAGTATAGGGACAAGGGAAGCAATTTTAGGCCTCAGATTAATAGTAGAAGGAAGATTAAAGAAAAACAAACCAACATACTTGGCGTTTATAGACCTAGAAAAGGCATTCGATAACGTAGACTGGAATAAAATGTTCAGTATTTTAAAAAAATTAGGGTTCAAATACAGAGATAGAAGAACAATTGCTAACATGTACAGGAACCAAACAGCAACAGTAACAATTGAAGAGCATAAGAAAGAAACTATAATAAGAAAGGGAGTCCGACAAGGATGTTCCCTATCTCCGTTACTTTTTAATCTTTACATGGAACTAGCAGTTAATGATGTTAAAGAACAATTTAGATTCGGAGTAACAGTACAAGGTGAAAAGATAAAGATGCTACGATTTGCCGATGATATAGTAATTCTAGCCGAGAGTAAAAAGGATTTAGAAGAAATAATGAACGGCATAGATGAAGTCCTACACAAGAACTATCGCATGAAAATAAACAAGAACAAAACAAAAGTAATGAAACGTAGTAGAAATAACAAAGATGGACCACTGAATGTGAAAATAGGAGGAGAAAAGTTTATGGAGGTAGAAGAATTTTGTTATTTGGGAAGTAGAATTACTAGATGGACGAAGCAGGAGCGATATAAAATGCTGATTACAACAAGCTAAACGAGCCTTCAGTAAGAAATATAATTTCTTTACATCAAAAATTAATTTAAATGACAAGAAAAGATTTTTGAGGGTATATGTTTGGAGCGTCGCTTTATATGTTAGTGAAACTTGGACGATCGGAGTACCTGAGAAGAAAAGATTAGAAGCTTTTGAAATGTGGTGCTATAGGAGAATGTTAAAAATCAGATGGGTGGATAAAGTGACAAATGAAGAGGTATTGCGGCAAATAGATGAAGAAAGAAGCATTTGGAAAAATATAGTTAAAAGAAGGGACAGACTTATAGGCCACATACTAAGGCATCCTGGAATAGTCGCTTTAATATTGGAAGGACAGCTAAAAGGGAAAAATTGTGTAGGCAGGCCACGTTTGGAATATGTAAAACAAATTGTTAGGGATGTCGGATGTAGAGGGTATACTGAAATGAAACGACTAGCACTAGATAGGGAATCTTGGAGAGCTGCATCAAACTAGTCAAATGACTGAAGACAAAAAAAAACATGGTGTGGTAACACCATGAATCAATGACAATATTGAAGTTCTTCGATATTGGTATTGACTGACAATAGCCAATGTGAACCACAAGTATAATTTTGTGGATACCAAACAGGTGTGCACATGTAAACCATTGAAAGGCATTATGTGGGTCTCAAAATGGTGTAATTGAAAACATTGCCCTTGGCATCATCATGTCAAAGGTTACTTCATTTAGTTAATGTGGCGGTACATAATCAGGACATGACTCATTTAATGCAAACCAGTTCTTGTGATAAATTATATCTGGCCACTAATGTGATGACAGATGAATATTTTTTATACTATATTAACTACAATGTCGGTAAGTAGACGTAAGAAAAGTATTGTATGAACCAGAAACAGGAAAATGAAGTATTGTCATTATAAAACAGTAGTATAAAATTTTTTTAAATGAAATTACCCAAAAATCCAATAAAAATAGGTTTTTCTTTTGGTATAGAATCTTTGACTAAGATTTATATTATATTATAAAAATAAACTGTAATGGAAGAAGATTTAATTGTAATAATAAAATTTTAAAAACTGTAATAAAATCTTTGAAGAATTATCTTTTTTTATATATTTATTAATTTTTTTTTTTTTACAGATGATGAAGACGCACAGGTATCAGCAGTATAAATTAATAGTTTTATTAACACCATTAAGCGCTATTATTATTTAGTTAATTATTAATAATTGGTCTCAGTATATACTTATATGTATGTATGTATAATTAAATATATATATATATATATATATATATATATTTATTTATTTACGCTGCAGTGAATTGTTTTACCTATTATATACGAAGTTATTGTAATTTTGATTTTTTTTTTTAATTTTATAAATGTCTGAATTAATTTATTATTACATAATTTTATGGAACTTATAAATGAATTTAAGATTATTTTAACAATATTAATAATAATAAAGAATATTTAAAAAATATATATATATATATATATATATATTCAGTTCCTTTATTAAAAAGAAAAACCTTTTTTATTTAATTTAAAATGTAATTAAAAAGTTATGTATAAATTTATTTTTTATTGTAGAATTAAAAAAAAATTGTTATTACTTTATATGCTGTGTAATATTTAATATTAACAAAAATTATTAATTGTGCATTATCTATTAATATGTATTAAATGTTTGTATGTATCACCTACATGATTATTGCAATGACTATGATCATGTCGTAGTCATGACATGACTAATTTAATCAGTCAGTAAATAAATAAATAAGTGAAAATTCTGATGTGTGCCAATAATTTATTCTAAGCAATAAAATTTTGTCCTTTAAATTGTATAATATATTAATGATAATTATTATTGTTATGTGTTTAAAATTGTAACAAAAAGACAGCCTTTGTTTTGTGTATAATTGATGTTTTTAATGACGATAACTTTATAAAATTTACCATTTAAATGTTGTTACAAAAAGTAGATACTGTTTGATAATTTTATTAATTTATGTTTCAGTAAAATTAAGTATTAATTTTGTATCACAAGTGAGTTTGTTCTTTGTTATTATATTTATATAAGCAATTTATCTTTTTTTACTGGTAAATAATTTGTTCATTTTGTCTTATAATCTTTTTGTGGTAATATTTTTTTTGAAAAATTTGTTTTTTTTTCATAAGTTTTTTCACTTATTAATTTTTAGTACTGATTCTTTCTTTTTGTGTTTTTTGTTTAATCAAAATAATATTTTTATCTAAAACATGATTTCTCTGTTTAATAAATGTAACTTATTCATTAATTAGGATTATAATTCTTAAAATGGTAATAATTATTTACGATTGATAAATTATGTATTCTTACATCACTGTACTTTTTTAAAGTAATAAATAATAATAAATAAACTGTATTGAAACTTAAATAATTTGAGGTTTTAGAAACAGAAGAATTAATTTGTGAATTTTTTAATTGATTTGTTGCATCATTTTATTGAAATATTATACTTTACTAGCCTAAAGTGTGTCAAGTTACTTTCACGCTAACTTTTAATCATTACTCATCACTTTTCAGTATTGTAAACAATACCATATCCTGCTAATTCAACAGTTAATGAATTTATTTCCTAATGATAAAGGTGATGATGAAATCATAAATATCAATGGGAAGGTAAGTTCAGTTGATCTCTACAAACATATTTGTATCTAAAATTTTGCTCTACATATAAAACAATGTGTAAGTATCAAGTAAAGATCCATAATAAAACAAACATACCTGCATGCTCATTTAAAGGCACCTGGTCAAGGTGATATCTAGATAGGTCCCTTCAATCACTATCAGCCACTTCAGTTCATTTTTACTTGCCATTGTTTAGGCAGTTGTGCACTCTTGATAATTATCTGCAAAGGGATGTTAAAACGTAAAAAATTGACTTGAAGTTAGTTAACTTGAACTGTGTAACGCGTCCATGTCTCTTGATCGGTAATGTTTATCCCAAAATAGTTTTTTCATTGTAGAGGTATACTCTTTTTGTCATTTTAAACTTTTTTTTATAAAGTTAATAACTTCTCTTCTTTATTTTAAACATGCTTCTCACAGGAAAAGGAACATATAACATACTGATTCTATCGCGCAACTCTTGGATTAATGGTTTACCAGTGCTGAGTCTATGCACAACAGTGGGGCAAAGTGTTATTGGTTGTCATACCAATTTGGTGATGATTATTATTAGAATGAAGAAAAACCCTTCATGTCTAATGTGTGTGCGTTATTTTTGTAAATCTTTCTTTAGTGATCTTCCTTTGTTGATAATTACTTTTTTCATATCAGTGTTCCAACGAAGTTGATTAAAATTTGAATTAATTAGTTATTGTCTATTAACTACATATTACTAGAATTAGTTCTGAGTAGTATTTATAGGGAAATGTTACAGAGATGTTTTTTTACCTTAAAGTTTTGAATTGCCAAGCTTCGTGTTATTGAAGTTTCATGTATTTAATTAATTTAAATAAAATGTGCATTTAATTACATTATTGTAATTTTATCAATATTACTGTATAAATTAATTTATTAAATAATATATTTTCAGAAATACAAAGTTATTTATTTATGTTTTGCAAATTTATTGAAATTAACACCAAATTTATAAACATATGTACTATTTTTTAAATTAAAATCTTGGTAGCGCTTTTTATTCCCATCATACAAGTTATTTGTGTAATGCTACTCTAAGTATAGAGTTGTAGATATTATTTATATTTGTAAATATATTTAACTAAATATATAACAGTTATTATATATATTATGTACAGTATCCCTTGAAATGTACATCATTTCATTAAAACTTCTTTTTTAATATCATTTTATTAATTAATGTTTAACTTCTTTAAAACAAGTTTATTTCTTTTTCCCAACTATAATTTATTTTAAAAATTTCCTATGATCCTAGGTAAGATTTAAATGGCATCTCCTTACAATTTGATGATCATGCCACATCTGGAATGTCTCTGGGAGTAGTATCCTTTAAACCAAAGGGTGTGAAGTAACGATGAAATGCCAACTGCTATTTTTTACTTTAATAAAAAAGTTCTTATAGAGTACCTAAGTTAAATGTCATGGATGGGGTTTCATCATATACTATTGACATTTATTAGTGGGTTACAATCATAGCAGTCGGCCCCCTAAACTTTGCTCTGCTTATTTTATATTATTTTTATTCAGTAAGTTAAATTATCAACATCAGGTTAGTTTTGAAACATTTGAATGATATTAAATATTTCTTCATTCTTTGTATTACTGCTTAGAGTTGTCTCAGTAACTCAGCTGGTAGAGTAACCAACCCACAAGGTGACCACTGCTTAGAGGAAGGAATTTTGAGTTCTATGACAAAGCTTTTATTGTTCATAATAAAGCAACTGGAAACATTAAAGTTTGTTTAAAACTTTAAAATTTCTTTATGAACAATTTTTTTTAAAATTATATACTTCCAAAAATTATAAAGATAAATTTTATAAAAACTTAAATGTGAAGTCATGCTTAATTCCGTAAAACATTTCAATTCATTGAAATATGATTAACTATTATGAATCATATGAGCCAGATTTAATCTGTAGTTTTTATAAGAACAAGTTTTTAAAAAAAAATATTTTTATGTGTTATACATCTGTGTTTCATACAAAGAATTTTTTATTTGTTTACTAATGTAATTTAAATTTAAATCTATGAAGTATTGTTTATAATAAACCTTTTTTCAAAGCCTCTATTAGAGGCTTCAAATTTAAGTTTTTATATTATTTGTTGGGTTGTTAGGTCCTTCTTTTAAGATTTCTGTGTCATAGAAACACATCATAGTTATAGTTAATCTTTTGTATCAGTCTCAAACTGACATTCATGAGATATTGCCATTTATTCAATCCAGACCTAAATACACAAGTAATAATGGCTATTTGTTATTAAATAATGAATAACCAGTTATAATGAACTTTCCTAGTTTCAGTTATAAATAATTGAAATTTTAACTGGATTTAAATGTGGATTCTGTGATATCTTATAACAGCTTTCACAGTAACAGATCTGTGATGACATAGTATTCATGATTGTTTTATGAAATAAGATATTACATCTTAAATATCAAAAAAGATTTTTGAAATGGTTGAAGAAAAATATTACATGTTTTTTAAACAATAAAAAACCACATTTTTATGAAACTGTTAAATTTTTGCAAAAGAAATAAAGAGGTTCGACATTCCACTCAGTTAAGTGTTAAGAACTTGATTAATATTTTTCTCTTAATTATGAGAAAATATTTAAAAATTTGTTGTACTTTCAGTGGTTACTCTGTTTATAAATTATTGCTTTTAATGTACGGATTCAGTGCTGAGAACTAATCAGAACCATCTTAGAGGAGGATGTTAGTTATTCACAACAAATCTTATACTGAGCTTGTATTTTTTTATACTTAGGATACCGATAAAAATATTCATTAAAACAATAATTTTGTAAATTTGAACTAAATGTAAAAAATTATATTAATGCCTTGTACAATAATAACTAAATTGTAAGTTATTGTAGAATTAAAATCAGTTTTCCTTTTAATACATTAACTTAAATTTGGAAACATTGCTTGTTATTTCAAACATCAGCATCTGTTACAACAAAGTAATTTTTATAAAAAATTAGTTGTCTTCCAGTTGATCAAAGAAGTGGTGTGTGCCATATTTTCTAAAAAAAATTCAGTAGATAAATTAATACTATGGATTGTCATTTTTAATTAATTTTTTTTTGTAAGTAACAAAATTACGATTTACATGGGTAGAATTTCTCCATTTTATGTTTTAAGATGATAAGAAAAATTAATTTTGTTGATTGCTCTATTCAGTTTACCAGATTTTAAATAAGACCTTTTTTCTGTTAATGACAGCGAGTGGAATGTCGAAAAAAATTATTACATGTTTATAGTTACGTGAAAAAATGTTTTTATTATTAAATGATTGTACATCTAAGCATCAAAATATATTTTTAGATCAGGTGTCATATTTTAAATGGCATGTGTATAACTGTAACTGTGAATTAATTCATAAAATTTTAATGCAAAATTAATTAGGAATATTTTCTAAGTAATATAAATGTTAGCAGTTCACTAAAGCTAAAGTTCAAATTAAATCTACTTCAGTCATTTTAAATTATTTGGTGGACTCTCTGCATAGAAATAAGTAAGAGTTTACATAATAAGGTTAATAAAGTACAATTAAGGTGTTAGTTATCTAAGAAAGCTTTAAATGTAGTTTAAATATTAATTTTAAAACATTCTAATCAATTGAAATATTGGAAGTCCTAACTATATTTATTATTAAAATGTGTAAATTACATTTTCATTATAATATCTCAAATGAAAAATGTTTATCTTTGAACATTTATGTCACAAATCAAGTGATGGAAAAAGTTGATTTCATACTATACAAAATAACAGTTGCTGAATTATTGCAAGTCAAGTTATCTAAGAAAAAAATTGTCCAAAGAAATTACAGAAAGTAACATAAAACGTACCTTGCTTTCCTAATTGTGCAGTATGTAACATTCATACATAATTTCATTTAGCGCTATTTAGATAAAAGCACTATTTTGGTTCACGGTTTTGATAAAAAAAATTTGTATGCACAGAATTGTGTTTTAATAAGATTATTAGAATAGTATAATTTAACTTTATCAGGTGGAAAATGGGTTTAAAAGAAACAATTGCTTTAAAATTGCCGAATTTCTGTGGTATTCTCGGATGAGTACAACCTCTTCACAAAAACCGTACAAATTCTTCACATACCATATTCCAACCTTATATGAAACATACTCTTTACTAAGCAGATGGTCAAGATTCTTGACTCATATTTTCTGTTTTCATAACTCATTTAATACTCCATTCATAATTAAAATTATAAAACTAATTGTTTATAATAGTATTTAAAAGAATTGTTTACTAAAAAAAATTATTTTTACATTTTTAAAATGGTTGCTATACTGAAACTGATCATCAAATTTTTTTTAATATAATTTATTAATGAAGTTTTGGACTATAGAAATAGTATTTTGTTAAAAAAATGAAAACGAGTTACTGTTTATGCATAATTTGCTATAAAATGCGGGAGAATTTTTAAAAAATAGCATTCATGGCATAGAAAATAATAAGGTTGAATATGATAACTCAGTTTTTCCATAAAGTGGTTTATAAGATGATTTATTCATACAGGGTTTTTCTTTTGTCTCAATTACATTGTAATTAGCAGTATTTAATCATATTTCTGATATTGATGGAAAAATTTCTGAATTATTTTGTGGATTTACAACGTTATTACACTTATTCCTTAATTTGAAAAGTTTGTGGTCTTTATTTAAATCTCATTTATAATTTTATGAAAATCAATCTTTTAAACTAACTTGCATTTTATACTCTATTATTGTATTACGTTTGGGAAAAAATTAAACAACGAAACTAATATATAATCTTTTATGTATAAAATTAGTTACATTAATCAGGTATTGTAAATGTTAAAAAACTTTTTATTACTACTATTATTAATATTGATTACTGATAAAACATAATTTAGTATTTCTGTAGTTAATATATGTACAAAAAAAAAGAAAAAACAAAGAAAATATTCTATTTACTTACATATTATTTTTCCATGTAATTAGATATATAATTAATCTTCAAATAGATTAGTTCTTTTAATTAAAAGAGATAAACTGGAGATTATGATTATAAAAATAATTTTAAATAAGTATAGATGTTTGTATATTACTGTAAATTTACATTATTCAGTAGTTACAGTGGTTTACATTGCTACATATAATTACGTTTGCACAAATGTTTTTGATTTTTAGTTGTTTCTGAAATAAAATTGATGTCTAGAAATAAAATTTATGTTTAATCCCATTTAAAATGATTAAATTATTAAGTTATGTAATTCTTTTTTCTTTCTAAAGAAATAGTTGATGTATTTATAAAAATCATATTCATGATAATAGTTCACCATGAAAGAATATTAATGTAAATAAAATATTAAAAAAGTATAGTCTTCAGTTTATCAAATAGGCACTATTACCTGTATTATTTTATAATATAATTACATAAGTATATAGATTAAACCAAAGAGATTATTACACACATATAGAAGAAAAAACAATACACATATATATTTTTATTAAAAAAAAAATTATATATGTTTGTAAAAGTAGAATTATCAGTTGTATAGTAGGAACTGTAGTTAAAAGCAATGTATTTGTGTGCAGAAAATAGATATTTTCTATTTCCTCCCACATTCATCAAATTGTCTGCCTTCCTCCTTTTCCTTACTGAATGTTTATATGTAATATTTATATAAAATATATATTTTTAAATTAATATTTGTGAGTATAAGTTTCTGTATTTTTGGATGCCTGTTGTTTATTTTTAGAAATTACAGTTTACTGTTGTAATGAAGGTCTTTTCCAAAATTATTACATCAATATACCAATTTAATTACTGATTTATAGTAGATAAAAGTATTATAGAAATGTCATATTGTGACAACAATAATGTTGTAACACAATTTCCTCATCGTGTCCGTGAAGTTATGTAATTAAGTTATGGTTAGTTAACAAGATTCTGAATTCTGACCTGACATTTATATTTTGTGTTACTGGCGTACTGTAGTATATTAGTTGTAAAGTAATTTAGCCAGAAATATCTCCCAAATTGTCTCCACCAAATCCAGACCAATAGGGGAAAACTTACATGAAAGCATAAAAACATTTTCAGTATAGTTGTTTAGGTATGATAAACTGGTAAATGAAGGAGCTAATATGTATGAAATGAGATCTATTGAAAAGCAATTGATAATTATTGATGAAATATGATGTTCTTGATTAGAACACTAATACAGCTATTTGATCTGTTTTAGTTTATAGATATCTTTTTTAGGAATTTAGATTATTATTTTTGTTGTAACTGATGTATAAATTAATAAACCTGTTCCTGAAAGTACTCATAGTTGACATTAGACAATTCTTTTGCTATGTTTAATTATTTTATAATTATTTCTTTTCTTTTTATTAAAAATAAAGATACAAACTACAAATATCCTCTCGATACAGGAAATTGTATAAAAATAAATAACTCACTGTGCATTGAAATTGTGTTGCAAATTATTTACTACAGTATAAATTATTGATTTTTTTTTATTGTAGTTAGCTTCTTCAAATTCATTAAGAATTTGTAAAATTGAAAGAAATAAAAGAATTTGAATTTGAATTATGTGAATGTTAGGATGTTAAAAGATCTAAGTCAAGTCTTGTTCCCTTGGTGAAGTATTTTGATTTGAATTTATTAGTAGCTATTACCTTGTGCTGTGTTCCACTTCAGTATAATTACTTCAATATTTGTTTAGTTTTGATTAATTACATGTAAATTCTAATAGGAAGTAAAATGATTTATTAGTTTGTACTAATGATGTAGACCAAATACTTCATTACTACTATATGTTGAACAGTCATAGGGCTTTATTCAGTTGTATGTGGAAATAGATTCATGAATTTTTCTTTAAAATCAGATTTCTTGATTTGAACTCTTTAATAGTTTTGTTCATATTTATTTTTATTTTTTAATTGTGAAGAGAAGTGTATTTCTCATAATCGATTTTTTTTATGAGATGCAACAACTTGTTACAATCTGTTGAGATTTTTCTTTTTGTAAGTTTAGAATGCTTTTTTTTTGTTGATTTTTATTTTGGGTGTTGTTTAATAATATTTTTTTTATTACAACAAATATTATTAACTACTGTTTCTTAAATTTTGCAGAATTGCTTTTATTATTTATCTTTTTTTCTATACAAATCAATATTCTTTTCAAATTCTTCAGTCTTTAACCAAAATCCTCAGTCTGTTAATTTACTTTTTGATTTCCTTGATGACTTTTTTCAGAGGAAATTTAATATTAGAACCAAATTTAATTGATTTTTAGTGAACTGAAATTTTTGTAAACACTGCAGTTGTTTGGTTTGAAAAATCAATTTCATTGATTTTTGCAGTTGGCATTTTCAGTACTAACTGAAAAGAATTTCAGTATGTATTAAAATTGTATTGAGTTTATTTCATAAATATATTGTTTTGAAAAAAGAAATTATTTTCATAAAAATTATTATTTTTTAAACAGTTATATCACTGAATTACAGTTTTTTTATTGAATTTATTTTAAGTAACAAGGTAAAAATTTTTGTAACAGAAAAGGCCTTCAAATAAAAAATTAATATTTATTTTAAGTAATTAGATATAATTTTCAACATATGTATGCTATTGAAGAATGATGATTATTTGTAATATGTTATGAAATATTTGTAAAATTTACTATATATTGTAATGTTTATTAGAAAATAAAAGAATATTAATAATTTAATGTTTTCATATCATTGATTTTTTTTGTAATCGATGTTACTAAAAAGTTCTTTTGTGTTATTAGTGATTGCAGTAAATGTGACATTTTATTATTATTATTCTAAAAGTGCATATTTTTTTTATACTTTTACTTGTATTAGTGTGAATTTACCACTACTAAACTACTATGTGGTTTATATAACCAGTTACTAAATGAGCTTAAAATTAATTATAGTTAGAAAATTACTGTAAAGATAATAAATAATAATTACAAAAAAGTGATAAAAAATGAATTGTATTATTATTTTGAAAGTAGATGTAACAATACATATCCTTTATATATTTTGATTATTTTTAGTTGTCATTAAAATTAATATGCCAGACATTATTCTTTAGGTGTTAGATGATTTCATTACTATAAACAGTAAAACCAGTCTGTAAGAAATTCAGTATTTTTCATTAATGATTTTTATTTATGTCTTCTTATTCCTGATATTGTAAATATCACTTCTTATAGGTGTAAATTTATGTTATATAAAATTTATAAATACCTCAGTTTTAGTCTTTCTTGTGACTTCATTTTTGAGTCGACTACTAATTTTAGAAAGATTTCTCATCTGTTGTTTCTAAACAAAAAATTCATTATATTAGAAACTCTTATGAAAATAAAAATCTTAATAAACACACATAATTAAAATAAAACACATTCTACAAATCAGGTGATCCGCTGTTCAGTGGTTGTACATTAAATACTTCAAAAGTGTTTTTCTCATTTAAGTCTTGTAGTAAACATGCCTAACAGTTTGTATTACAATAACTTTGCATTATATTAAATGTTGCCCTGAACATGTCACTTGTGAATTTTGTATATGTATTATATAATTACTATGTGTGTAATGTTTTTATTTTTTATTGATGCATTTTGATAATGGATTATATATTTAATTACACCTGATGATGAAAACTTGTTTTTAAGCATGTTGCTATACATGAAAAACAATTTACCAGTTTGTTTAAATTTAAATATTTATAAATTTATTGAAGTAACATGGAAACCATTAAAAATTTGTCTTGTCATAATTTTGAGGATTTACTGCTACATAAAAAAATGCCACCTACCTACAATGCAGGTGTGAAAATTTCATTAGATAGGAAGATCAAAGGTGATAAATAATTAAAAAAATCAATTTTGCAAGTCTTATGAGGTACAGTAACAGTAATACAAAAAGTATTTTAAAACAGAATATCAATGCTTTGTTCAATTTATTGTTTAAATAATATAAAATTGTTATGTAATGGTTTTTATGAAAAACTTCAAGAAATGTTAGATGTACTTTAAATTTATTATAAGTTGTAATAATATAATTAATTACAGGCATATTTTCAGAATAAGTTGAAATTCATAGTATTTTATAAATTTGTCTGACAATCTACATAGTTTTGCTACCATGATGCAGCCAGGTATTAAATTAATTATCAGAAAGTCACCACAGCTGTTTTGAATCAACATTAAAGATTATTTTCTGTTCGTACATTATTTTATAAATTGCTATTTTCTTTTGGGTGGGGGGGGAGGATAAGTGGTAGATACGATTTGTCTATGGTACTTTTATTGTTTTTTTTTTTTTTATTTGTTAGTAATTATATATTGTAAAAAGACTGTATTATCTTTATCTAATATTTATTTACTATAAACTTGAAAAAAGTAATATGCGCAGAGCAGATCCATATCATTGAATTTTATGAATGTAGCGAGATAAAAAGCAAATTGTGTGTGTTGCCTTTTATTATTTCAACATTATGGTAATGTAAAATAGAAGTTTATTATTAATTAAAATATATTATGGTACGTAGTACTTTCTGATTATATCAATTTAGATTTGTTTTTTTCTGAAAGAAATGTAGATATTTTTTCATATTTTTATATTTAATGTTAGTCATATTTCATGTAATTTTATTATAGAATGTAACTTCAACCAGACATTCTGTGGAACAGCATGATTTATTTAAATCCCTTATAATAGTGCGTTTGCGGTTTGAAACATTGGACAGCCATAAAAATTTTCATATTCCTTTTTGTCTATAGATCACTTTCTTTTTAAATTCTGATATCAATACTTAACAGTTAATTAATTACTTTCTTTTCTTGTTGCTTTATGATGATTAATTTTCCATTATTTTTATGTATTTTCATCATATCCAAATTGTGACTTCTTATCAATTTGGTTTATTTTTTTCTCATTTCTGTATTTCGTACATCATTAAAATTTAATTGAATTATTAACCTACTTAAAGTGTTAATAACAAGACACTAATTAATTACATAGACAACTAATTAATTACAAGACGCTAATTAATTTTTTTTATAACTTATTTGCATTAAAATTATTTATTTTAAATTTAATTGTTTGCAGTTTCATTAATTGATCGATCTTTCATTTGGAATATATATGTTGTTATCTGAATATTGATTTCTGCTAATTTTTTTTATCATATTATATTAAACAGTACACGTATGAACCTTTTCTGAAGTAACAAAGTTTTTGTAACATAATACAGTGCAATGAAGTATACATTTTTTCTGAGATTCACTAAGTGCAGTTCCAAATTTATGAAAGACAGGATAAATTAGAAATAGCAGAAAAAAAAATGAATGGCACTATTATCCTTTATTATATGACATTGATTCTTTCAATGTATCTAAATACCTCTAAACAACACGTTAATATGTTTCGGTTAGTTATTTTTCTATGTTTTTTAGTAATTCATAAATTTGTGTATATTATTGAAAATAGTCTTGAAATTAAATAATTTACCATATGGTGAAATAGTAAGCATTGCTGAGCTGTTAGACATCATTATAGTTACATAAATTAAATGTTAAAGTATATTTAAATTCTGTAAATGTTAGTGCATTCATTAAAAAATGTGCCTGTGTATTTTTGTAGTTAAAATTACATACCATAAAAAATTAATATTAAATTTTTTACAGCATCAGTTATTCACGTTGTAAATATATGGAAAAACAGAAATAACTACATTCAAATACTTTTATCAACTATTAAAAAAAATAATAATAAATTTAAAAAAAGTGGCTAATTAGAAAGAACCATATTATGTGCTCTTTCTGTTATTGGTATATTTATGATTATAAAAAAATCATTTATTTTCTTTTAAACTGATTTCAAGAATTTGACTTATTTATTTGTTAAAAAATGATTTGTATCATTGATTACCTTAAAGAGACAGTATTTTATATTATTAAATATTTTAAAAGTCACAATATTATTGATTATTTTCATGTGTACAGTTTATGTAATGTTAATGATATTATTTTAAGAGAATGAAAACATATGTACAAAATAGTAAGAAATTATAAAAAATAATTATAAATAAATGTTATTTCTAGGCACGATAATGTATATTATTTATTTTTTAATTTTTGTGTATTTCATAATTACTGTATATTTTTTTAATAATTAAGTAGTGTGTGTTATTATATTTTAAAAATATAATATCTAGCCATTCAGTTGTATTATATTATTATTGTTATATAAAGTTTACGTTTTTATTTGTATATATTATTTTATTAGGTTTTTTAAGTATCTTAATCAAAATGTTTTATAATAATTTGTAAATAGCATAGAAATCAATCTTCTTCTACAGTTATTATTTTCTTTTTCTGATTATATTGATATGGTAAATTGGTGTTTATTAGAATTAATTTCTTTCATATTTTTGTTTTGCTCAACGTATTTGTTGCGATATGAAGTGATATGCTCTCTTTATATTATTTTGTTTAAATTTCAGTTGTAAGATCATGTATATATAAATATCATAAACTTTATTGCAAAAAACTTATGCAGTTGTCACACTTATATTATGTCGCCATGTTGACCTACACCCACCATCATGAACTTTACAAGTTTTAGTTTCACTATGTTTATTGTAGAAAATGGATGTCTTGCTCAGTTTTTGTCAGTTGCATGAGAAAAAGTAAAAAGCAACCAAATTATTAAATATGAGTATTGTTTGTTTAATTTATAAGCTGTATTCGATTATTTATTTATAAGTATTATTTTGTTTAAAAACAAAATATAAAAACTTTCATTTTCCTCCTTGCTCTATTTATTTTTTTGTTAAATAAGCTTGATTTTGTAATTTATTTCTGCAACTTTAATGTAATCTCAGACAAATGTTACTTAATTCAGTTTAGCTTTTTTATAATCATTTTATTACCAACAGCATTATATCATGGTAAGTAAAGTAGAAACTTATATAGTAATTGATGTGTAATCATAGTAAAAAAAGACAAGTGGGTTATTTACTGCTTCTGAAAGCACTAATATAAAAACTTATTTCAGTATAACTTCCTCTACGGAATGAATACAGTACATATTTTATACCACACATAATTATATTGCATTTTTTGTGACAAAAAGGGTTAAATTACGTATTTTAGTTTTCCCATTTCCATCTAAGATGGTTTTCCAAACCATCTGAGGTTAAAATGGCACTAATCAGAGGTGTTTTCTCTGAGTATCATAGAAATCCTTGCCCCGATCTCCATGGTAACAGAGTGAAGGTGTCATTTTTATGGTTGAATAATACTTGCAATTTTTAAGCTACCGGCTTAAAAATGTTTTTGGTTTACTGACATGCAGCAGTATATTCAGCTTATTGAAGAATGAAGAAAAAATATTTCGCTCTCACCCCTTCAGTAACAAATCTGTCATGGAGTATTTGTTATTATTCAGAATGGCTGTGTCAATTACAGTTATGATTTGTGAGTTATATCGGTTTGTCTACACCCATTTGGTTATAGAATCTAACATGTTAAACGTTTATGTCATTGAAACCATATGCATATGATTTAACAGATTGACAAAATCTGTAGCTTGACATGTCACTTTCTTTATATTGTGTGCATAATATAAGTATTCACATAATAGTTATGTGATATATTTTTGTTACAGTAATGTGAAGTATGTGGCCTAATTTAGTTCCATTTTGTCATTGAGTAAATAAATGTTTGAAGTTTGAAAGAGATAAGTTGACGTACATGATTTTAATTATTACACCTATGCTAATCATCTTGTAAATTCTATTGGTTTATCCTCATATTTTTGATTTTAATTTTAAAAATTCACAGAATGAAATATCAATTTTCATTTTAGAAAAAATTACATTTAAGTTTCATAATTTATACACATGATGTACAAATGGCTACTTTGTACTTATTGAGTGGAAAAAAACAATTTTTCTTTTTGCTTGTCAAAGAAATAACTTTTTAATTACAAAATTTTTATCCACCAATTCAGGTCGATTCAAAATTTATTACTCTCTTTTTATGGTTTTGTAATTTCTTTATTTTGATTGTAAATTTTTAGTTTACATTTAATTCTACACAGAGTATATGCATATTTTGTAATTATCTATAAGTACTATATGTTTCAGTTTTTTCTGTATCATGTAGTGAATATAAGTGTATATGTTTTTTCGTCTTAAGATGATAAATTGTGCTATATTTATAATGCCAGTATATAATATTTGTATTTTGTTTGTATAACTATATATATTTATTTTGAAATATGTATATTCTTAATTACATATGTATTTCTCTTATTTCAAATTTATTTTGTCAACATTTTTTAAAGGCTTTATCACAACTTATTAAATTAATAGTGTATTGTAAGGTGTGATTGTGATCAGTAAAATATATTTAAATTAATTTTATATTATTTTGTTCTTTATTTTCTCATTTTCCTGTCATTAGACATACATGTCATTAATACATGTACTGCTTATGTAGCTCTGCAACTATTAAAGTTAATGTGGTTGATTTTCTGTGTCAATATCATTAGGTTTTCTTAAACAGAGCTGAAGTAGAGACATTATCTGTGCTTTCTTTAAGTAACAATAGTCTTTTGTATGATAACTGTGTTTATTCAATTTTTTATGTATAGAATTTAGAAGAATATCATCTTCTAAAGATTTAAGTTGTGTTGAAAAGATGAGTAATATTGGATATGTACACGGCAAATAAGAGGTAGCTTAAAATATCTTAAGGGAGGCTGATGAAGGAAATTTGGAGGATACCAGTCTTTTTTTGCAAAAACATACTGCCTCAAAGTGCAGTACACCATTTGGGTAGGTTAATTGATATATGAACATTTAGATTAAACAGTAGAATATGAATGAATATATATGTTGATATTGCCTAGAGCTAATGTATTTCCACACACACTGTAACAAAACTGGATAGAGTACTACAGAATGATTTTTAGTAGTAAGTTCTGTTGCGTTGATATACTTGGATATTGATTTATGTGTTGTGGAATACTGCTCAAAGTTTTCAGATGTCATATGATTATTAACGATTTAAATGCTGAATTTCTTAAGTAATTGCATGAATATTAAGGTATTCATCATCTTTTGCCAGTTCATTGTATTTCTTAATATAGTGTTGATTATTTGTTGTTTATGAATAAATTGGAATGCAGCGCAATTTTTTAAAGATGTGATAGCTAAGCCTATCAATTTGATTTCTTATGATATTGCATGGGTACTTATAATTTTATATTAGGTGACAACCATGTTTCTTATAATACTACAATACAATTGAGAAAAACACTACAGTCGAGAAATGCTGCATTACCATACTTTATTAATAATACTATAATAATTATTGTTTAAATTTAGATTATGTAACAATAAAAGTTATTTTACTTTCATTACAACAATGGATCAACTGAAATAGAAAAACATTTTTAAACTAACACTCATTATTTATTTTTTTTACCTTGTTAATTAATCACATTCTTTTCTTAAAAGAATTTTTAATATGTTTAATTGTGACTTTGTAAAGCAAATGTAAATTTAGTAATTTAAAAGTTGTGCTGTTCACTATCAATTTTTAATTAGTCAGGATTATTTTTCAGTTGATTGTTTGTGAACAGTAATCAGTGACAAAATCTTTAATTATTATATATAATGTAAGTTTTGTCCAACCCAAATTATTACATTCATACCTATTAATAAATAAATATTAGGTGTTAATCCAACAACCCTTGTGTTTACATGATATTCTATTGTGTATAAGATTCTGTTCATAGAAGCTTTTTCTTCTGTTTGTACATGTTATGTCAGTTTATAGTAAAAAATGTGGAAGGTCTGATGTTACAGAGTATCAAATATGCAGCAAAGTTGCACAGTTTCATGCATACATATTGATAATGTTTCTTTACAAGTAAGGTTTAAACTAATTTCAAATTAATAAAAAATATAAGCGAGAATGGGAATATAAGCGGGAATTTCACATTGCTAACTAACTTATCGGATCCAGAAAAAACACTTTTCAAAAAGATAAAAGAGAAAGAGGAATAGAATAGAAGGTAGGCTCACTTGCTATAATCCCCTCCCCCATGAAACAATATTTTCAAATAAACAATGGTAGAATAGTAAATCATTAATATGTGAACACAACCAAAAAATCAAAAAGATAAATTCCCTAGAGCCGTCACATTAAAACCAGTGATAAGACAAATTGAATATAAAAATCGGCAAATAATACACAGAAATAAAATCTGTACTACTCTATAGCTTCTAATGCACTACTATACATAATTATGAATAATATTTATTGAAACTCTCATATAATGGAGATAAAATTAAATTAAATAAAAAATAAGGGATCTTAAAAAAAAGAAATTAAAGAGAAACTTAATATTAATATTAAAATAAAAATAAACAATCTTATCAGGCCACAGGCAACCAGAAAACAATAGTTCACAACAAATGGAATGAATGTTTTAAAATATCAAGTATTTCTGGATGATCTGTCTGACAAGATTAGTCATCCGACTAGATCGCTAGTTATTTTACCAGGAAGGAAAAAAATGTTTTAATTTTTTGTTTGGAAAAAGAGCTAATGACCACAGCAGTCAATGCCCGTAACACCGGAAAATAAACAAAGTTATTTAGTTACCATTTTGTAATATTTTACCATTCCTTTTAATTATTGAATGGTCATCACCCTTTATTTTTTTTTTAAATTTGGCAAATTATTCCCTGTTAAATATAAATATAGTATATATGTATAAAATAGATAAAATCCCAATTCAGGGAATCATGCACATATCATAATTAAAATTTTTCTATTTAACACAAAAAATATCTGAAAAAACAACTTTAAACATCTGAAGAAAAATTTGTGGACTAAAATAAAGGGAATTTATTAAAAAATCTATTTCTTTTGATACATGTGTGTGTGTGTAAAAATTGTATTTTGTATATATATAAAAAATAAATTTTTTTGCAGATTTATAAAGATAAAACTGGATTTTCAAACTTACCTTATTTCATATCCAGTATCCAAAATATAAAATAATTATACACCTCTATCCATATTGTTTATAAAGTTCTCCACTTTATTTTCAATATTTCTCTAAATAATGTACTCGTATCTTGTATTTTCGAAATCCTATATCGAATGTGAATGTTTATGTTTTAATCATAATTTTTGAATGGTTGCTACAAAACAGAATTTATAATAATTTTATTTTTTAATTTTAACACTATTTTTATTTTATTAAATTTTTTTTACTTGTGTTCACATGAAGTACAAAGTACTTGCTCTTGATAATTTGCAGCTTTGGTTAATTATGTAGTCCAAATACTGATAAGTTCTTTATCTAAGAGTGGTGTTTGTGTGTGTGGGTGTTTTACCCCCTTCCTGATGAAATGCACACCAGCTGTACGAGGAAGGAAGTAGCCAGAGGGGGAGGTTTAGTCGGTAACGTGCAGGAATACAATATGCACCTAATATCATCTTGAGGAACCTGTTAGCAAGTCTGACACTGACTGCTTCGGCACCTGTAAATGGGGTTCCTCCACCTCTTTAACAAAAAATACTGATGGGTTTGGAGTAAATTGATGACCAACAAAGTTTTAAAATAACCATTTTAAAAAATGGTTACTTTTTAAATAAAAAAAAAGGAGTTAAAAGTGAGTTAATTTGGGTGCATTTTTGTGGTTACCGTAGACATTTTTTCTGGATAAAGTACATCATGGAAAATATCAAATCATAGTAGAAGAGTAGATGATTTTAAGCGCTTATATCTGCCTTTGACCCCAAAATAATTTTTTTTTTAAATTTATATGTTATAATCCAAAGTATCTATTTTAAATACATTCACTTGTGTATATACAGTATTTGGATATAAAATTAATGAACATACTATTAGCTTTTTTTTTTTGGCTAAAGTAGATTAATTTTTACTAAAAAAAATTAAAATCATTATTTATTTTACTGAAATATATTTAGTGTGATGCAGCCTGGATTTGTTTTCAAAAAAGTAGAGAAGAAGTAAAAGAAACACAAGAAAAGTGATTAACTCATTTTACAATCCATACACTTGTAGGAAGTGTGCAGTTTATACTTGTGCACATTCATGAAATTTTAAAATTACCTTTCTCTGTTAAGGGTTATTTTTGTCATTTTAATCATAAAGAAATAACCCGTGACACTTTTCCCTTTAGTTTGAAAAATTTTCGTTCATTGACACAATTTAAAAAAAACTAGTGCATTAACATTATTACTTAAAAAAAATAACTTTGAGAAAGTTAAAACACTAAATTCATTTAAGGTAGAAGGGTTTGGTAATCAAGTATTTGAACTTCTTAAATATTTCTTTCTGTTTTGAGAGTAAAAATACAAAGTGAATGCGCATCCCGGGAGAAAACAAATTTCTCAAACAAACAGGCGCCCTTTAACATTATAGAGTGAAATTCATTTACATAAGTCATTTAGTAGAACTTATATACAACTTACAATATATACTTATACACAACTTACATACATAGCTCCTTATTCATTCTGAGTTACGAACCGATGTCACGTAGTTATATAATTACCAAAAAGTAAACATTTCATCCCATAATAGCAATATTTTGAGAACGTATATTTCCCTGCACGATCGCTGTCATTATTATTTTACTAATTTAACTTGTAAAATACTTTCTGTTGACGAAGATCTTTTGTTGAAGCTGTAGGTGAAGAGAACAAGGATTTAAATATTTGAACAAAGGTTTATGGATTTCATTGAAACGAAACTCAAATAGGTACAAACTAAACCGTAAAACATTTAATTTACATTTAATGTAAATTAAATGTTTTACATTAAAATTACATATTAAAGATATTACATATTTTTAATATGTAATTTATGAGCGGGGGGAATTTATATGATTTTTTTTTGTATAAAAAATCTTATAAAATCAATTGCATAGATATACATCTTTTTATACTTCATCACTGTAATAAAAGATGTACCTTTTCTAGCAACGAAGAACTGTCATGATCTACGTTGAAGAAGAGTATCAATTATTGGTAATGATTATTCCAGTCTGTATTGAGATTGTAATTGTTTTACAATATCATTCATTACTCCTTCACAAGTCAGCGATGTAATTAGCTGCTTACTGTTGTGATTTAGTCGATCTGTTGAACTTCCTCCTGCAACGATCAACAGATTTCTCATAGTACATTGTTTTCAAGCAATTACATAATGCTTATTGCTTACTCTTAAATTTTTTTACAAACTGTACTAGGAGATCCGGCGACTTGACTATCCGGCTCGGAGGACCATGAAACTTTGTTAGATCCTGCCCGTGAAGACTATGAAACGTGTGGTAGATTTTAGAGCGAGGTTGGACTGTATATGTTCATAGGTGATGAATGAAGACAACGCCTTGTTGCTTGTTGAATAAGGATTTAATGAATTGTCGTCTTGACACTTAATGATAATGTGTAATTGAGCATTCAATACATAACTTTACACATATAAAAAAAAATAATAACATATAACTTATAGTAATAAACTAATCGTTCATCCGGACTGAAAGTGCATACGACCGCTCTGGATCAGATTCTGACGTAGAATTCTAGTACCAGCTTAACTCTCCGTTGAGCGCTAGCACCCACTAGATCGCAGCACCAGTCGCAATGACATTCATGTTTAATTAAAAACATGTGTTTTTTTCACTCAATTCTTTCTATATTCTCTTGAAGAAGGGTGTAACAGATGAAAACTGTTCAATATATTTTATTGATAAGAGAATGTAAATTGGTATTATAATAATTTTTTTTTTGTTACTGGGAAAAGTATATCAGATATGGAAGAAATTTATAAATCATAAAGATTTATTATAATTAAAATTTTAATGTTATCATAATGTATGAGTTTTTTTACATATGTTATATGCCTGTAATATGATAATGTATAATTGATAAATATTGTTAAGCTGTTTTTATCAAGGTTTTGCCACGGTTTCCCATGATACATAGGGCAAATGCTGAAACTGTTCATTAAGTTTTCTCTGGAATTTAATCTTTGCTATACTTGCTCATCACATTTAAAATAATAAAAATAAATGTTAATTATTTATAATTTTATTTGTTGTAATATTTTTCATTTCCTGGTTAATTCTGCCTTGCACATATATGACCCATTAACCATTAAAAGTTGAAATTTAGCTCAAATATTGCGGTATATATATACCGCAATTAATATAAATATAAGGCATTGATAACATAAAATTTTGAACTTATTTAAAGGAGTGGGGTATGGATATATCGCCTTTTAAAAATGTTAATTTTTGTAGAGGCTTTAGGATTACAAATTTCGTACAGTGCTGTACGAGTTGTTTACTGTACTGAAATCTGTTAGTTGATTGTATTTAGGGGTGGCAATATAGAGTTATAGTGTTATAGAGTTTCTGTAACATATTTCCGAAATGAATAACTAGAAATTCATGAAGCGGAAAAAATATTTGTCTTCTAAGTTGTACAATTCTACTAAATTTTATTTCCAGTCTGGCAGACTGCTTTATTTTGCTTTATTTTTCTTAGGAGTACAGCCGTACTCCTAAGAAAAATAAAGTTATTCTTTGGGGGGCAAATATTAAATAAAGATTTTTGGTAATTTCTTACAGTGATTAAAAAGTTGAAACTTTTGTAAGAAAATTTTTTGCTGAAGTGCCTCGGTAAAGATTGCTTTTTTGATATTAGAACCATTTTGTATTGATGGAATTGAAATGTGATGAAATTGAAACATATGAAGTAATTGTAAGTTTTGAAATTACTTAATTTTGTTGACATAAAAAATTTTGATATATCAAAATATCATAGTAGTTTTGATATTTTGTTTGATATAAAAAGTATAACTACTGTAGGAGTGTGGTTATACCTCATATCATTTTTTGCTATGGTGTGGTGTTCTTATAGTAAAATATAGCATTTACTTAAGTATATTAATTTCTGGGAAAGGAGCATAAACTATTGCTGATACAGTATTTGGTGGTGGATGGTGGTGCTCAGATCACAGCTGCTGATCATGGTAGGGATGATGATGTAAATCACTATGCATGGTTGTGTACTTTTATCTAGTTGATAAGAAAATTACGCTAATGCCTACTCTGTATTGTCCTGTAGTCAGATGGTGATTGGTGAATATTCGTTAAATATAATTTGCTTGAATTTCTCTCTCTTCTGTCTTTTCTGTTTCATTGCTAGGCTGTGTCTGCTCAATCCACTTTCCCTCATGCCGTGCCAGTATTACCACCTCTCCCAAACCCTGGTAAGTGTTCATTTGTTAGTGTAGTCTGTGTTCCTTTTTTATGAAATTAACCCTTTCATTACTAAATATTTATACAGGATCATAGTTTTATCATTTAAACATTTAGGGTGGGGGGAGGGTTTGTAAATTTATTATTTGAAACATTGTTGAAAAATATTGGTGTTTTTTGTTTTAAATATCTAATACAGTTTATACTGTATTAGATATTTAGGTGTGAAATGTTTTCCCTTGAAATATTACATGCATTATTAGTTTTTTAATTAAATTTATTTTTCCATATTTTCTTCTTAATCTAACGTATGTGTAATTATAGGTTGTACTATTTGATAGAATCTGTCATGTTGGTACCTTCTTTTGTGTAATTAATATTTTATTTTTTATCCTGTATGTAAGAATAAAAGATGAATATGTGGCCATGCCTGTGTATGCATACAAATAACATAACAGTTATATACAATTTTTTTTATCTTCTTTTAAATTTCTCACTGGTCTTTTTGAACTTAAACAGAAGAAAGAGGATGGTTATTTATTTATTATACCTGGTTTCCCTTTTTGATTCCAATATACTAAAGGAGCCTGCAGTATTTGATTTGGAATAAAATAGGTTTTAAAGTTAAAATAGGATTTAACTTTCAAATTCATTCTGGATGTGACATTACTTAATTCAGTAATTTAATATAGCTAAGAGTGCTGATTAATTCAGCTTACTGAAAATTTTATGAAATAAAAAATGATACCTTATGTTTTAAGTAAATGGTGAAGTATCATAAATTATTATGATACTTCACCATTTTAGTGTTGGTATTCATGCTCTTATGTACTTTCTCCTTCATGCCTTTGCTTTTTTTTAATACTTCTATTCAATATAACTGCATCTTTTAATTCATAAAAATTTTTACAAGTACATTTAAGTGATATTCAGACTAATGAGTTTGTGGAAAATTTATTCTTGACTTCATGATGTGGTAGGTTATTATATTTTTTCTGCTTTCAGTAGTTATTTTTTTAAAGTTATATGCATTAGATAGAAATAAATATTGCAAACTGTTCTTTATTACTGTAGTTGTTTAAATGATTTAAAGCACATTCTCTAAGCTACAATGCCTACAGTAAATCATTTGTGGGAAAGTGTGTTTTCAAAGAAAATAAACTACACTCTTGACAGTTGTAAAAAGAGTATATTTAAATTAGTCCTTATTAAACATAATTTTTTAATATATAATTGTATTAATTATACCATACTGAAACCACATGGGCAGCAGATTGCACTAACAATTCATGGTAATAATTTTAATTACAATTTTTTTCTTAGCTAGGCTATGTGAGCTATAAGAGCCGTGTCAATTCATAATTAGTTATTTAAAACCGTAGCTTTTAAATAGTATTCATAATATTATTGCAGTTGTAGAAATAGTACTTGAGCCGAATTAAAATATTGAGATCATGTAAATGTTTAAGTGGCTTGCAATCCACGTACAAAAAAGTTGTTTCTTGGTAAGAAAGGATTAATTTCTCCAATTTTTTATTTTTATTATAATAACAGCATATATTTTCAGAAAAAAGAAATAAAAAACAAATATTCTATTATTATTATTCATTTTTTTTCTCTTAGATTTACGGGCATCAACTGCTAAGGTCATTAGCCCTTGTCACATTCTTAAAAAGGGGTTAGTATCACCATCAGGATCGTCATATGTAAGGGTGTAAAGGGCCCTCACATTTTCATCTAAAACCACAAAGTACACAAAACAGTAATCCACAACAATAAAAGAAACAACACTTATGGGGTGTAAAAGGCCTCCATATTAAAATTTGAGAAAGTATCACAAAGAACATAAATGGAAAATATAAGCTTTACAATACCATTATCTCCTTCTACCTGTCTCATTTATTTATTTATTTAAGCACATCGGGGTGACCAGAACCGCCGTTAAGCAGCATATCAGTCGCCTCAGGATGCCGTGGCTGTTGACTCCCCCCTATATACAGTCCCGTAGGATGTAACCCAGTGGGTTCCTCCCAGCGTCATAAGAGCAATCTGACCACCTGTTGAGGAAGGCCAAAAAGCCCCTCGGCAGGGAGGCTGCCCTTCCCGATCCTGACCTACTTGGCTACAGGCACGCATTGCGCTTACCCATAACCTCGCACCCTAAGTCCACCCTTGAGGGTCCCACATGCCATGACTGGACACACACTGACTCCCTGCTCTTGCATGCAGACGAGCCAGGGGGGCCTAGGCAAGGGGGTTACCTCCCGTCACTATACGTGCCACGCTTCGAGACTCCCTTATATATATAAAACTACCCCGTAGAGCTTGTTTAACACAGCTTTAAATTTTGCACTTTTACAAACTTTTAAGAAGTCCACTGGCGTTAAAATAAGCAACTATTTTTTTTTCATTTTCATTATCCAAATCAGCAGCAATATCATTTCTTAGCCAGAACCTCTTTCTGAGGCCCTCATATATGGTACACTCTTCCATTAGATGGTTAACTGTAAGTGTTTTATTACAAACACCGTACATTGGTCTCTCTTCGCCGGTTAACAAATATGAATTTGTTATTCACGTGTGACCGATTCTAAGTCTGGTCACAGCCACTTGTTCTCGGAGAGTCAACTTCACGTCGCTTTTCCATTTAGAAGAGAAGTTTTGACTAAGTTTAATTTTGTATTTAAACTCCTCCAATCAGTATTCCACTTGTTTCTTATTATGTTAGTTAGACAGTTTTTATCATCTGCCAACCTTACAGGAATTGCATCCAAAACATCGTAGACTGTTGCCTTTCTGGCAGTTTCGTCTGCGCTTTCATTACCTGCAATACCAGCATGTCCTGGAATCCATACAAATACGCATCGCTGTCCTCGTTGATTTAGAACGTACAAAATGGACAGGATGTTTGCAGTCAGGACATCCTTAAAGTTGTTGTTCCGAATTGCAACAAGTGCACTTAGAGAATCGGTACATATTAGCACTCTAATATGTCGCTCTTCGCAATAGTGTTCTGTGTACCGAAGAGCTTGCTGTACGGCAGTACAGCAAGCTCTTCTGGCAGATATGGCCGTGTCTATACGACACGGCCATATCTGGCAGTTTCCAAAAGTGGGCTTCTCCATTTTCATATATGGAGCATCCAACACCATGTTCGGTTTTAGAACCATCAGTATATATATTCTAATATGTTCTTCGTAGCTACTGATAAAAATTCCTGTTGGATGATCATTGATCATCCAAGAATAGGTAGCACGACATCCAAGAATAGGTAGCAGGAATAGGTAGCACGACGTTCATATACTGCAGCCATTGGATGATTCATGAAAAGTTCATTATTTATATGGGCAGGAAAAGCCCATACGTTTGCTGCATATCTTAACAAAAGGATCTCTCTTCTATAATGTAGTGGCATTATTCCGACTTCGGACATTAGATTTGTCCCCGGACTTGTGCGGAAAGCGCCTGTCGCATATCTAATTCCGCTATTATGAATTACGTCTAACTTTCTTAAATGTGACTTCCTAGCGGATGAATATACAATATATCCGTAGTCTAGTTTCGATTGAACAAATGCCTTATACAGTCTCTTTATCTGAGCCCCAATTGATATTCGATAAACATTTGATAATGTTTAGGGCTTTTTTGCATTTAACACTCAAGTCCTGTATGTGTAATCCCCATGTAAGGGATTTATCCAATACTAGTCCTAATAATCTCACGTTGTCTTTATATTGTATTGGATCATTGCCGATTGTCAACGTAGGACTTTGATGAGGAATTCTCTTCCTACAGAAGTGTACACAGCACGTTTTTTCTGGTGAAAATTGGGATCCATTATTCCTCGCAACTTCATTTAGAGCGTTGATCGCTCGTTGCAATTTGTATTTCACCATAGCAGTCTTGTTGCTGGCATACACAATTGCCAAATCATCAACATAGACGCTTTTGCTGATTTCTACTGGAATGGCTAATATCAATTTATCAATGGCGATCATAAACAAGGTACCTCTCAACGGCGAACCTTGTGGTATGCCATTTTCCAAGATTTTTATAGATGAATATTCGTTGTTGACACGTACTTGGAAAGTACGGTCATTCATATAGTTGCTCAATAAGATTGGCAGTTTGCCGCGAATGCCCCATTCATGTATCTGGAGCATTATACCATGACGCCAGGTCATATCGAAAGCCTTCTGAAGATCAAAGAAGACTCCGACACAATGTTTCCTAGTAATAAAGCTGTTATATATAACGTTCTCTAAGTTAATCATTTGATCAGTGGTAGAATGGTATTGACGAAAACCTGCTTGATATGGTGATATCAGGTTTTCTTTTTCCAAAACCCAAACGAGTCGATTATTAATCATTTTTTCGAATATTTTTCCCATAGCGCATGTCAAGGAGATTATAATTGAGTGAATTAAATCATCTTAACAAAACTAGATTTAGATTAATTACATAATCATAGGAAAAAATATTTGTCAGTTTGCTGTACAAAGGCGCCAGTTTCATTATTTCTTCAATTATGGCATTTGAAATGTGGATACGAAATATAAATATATATTGTATACAATATATTTATTGTGTTTGAAGTTGAATAATTTCAACAAATTTAGAAACAGAAACTGAGATTAATAATAATAATAAAAAAGGCATATACAATGAAATAACAATAAGTTAACTTTTCTTCAAATTGATAACTGTTGTTTTTTTTTCACTACTTCACTTTATTTCCATCCTACCATTGTTCAAATTTTGTATTTTGCTGTAATCTGTAACTCATCAGCATGGTGTTTTCTATTTGCGCTGGACAATCATTGTGCGTTTGTCATTTATGAAAATCTGTTTTGCTGTGTGATTGAAAATTTGGGACTGTCCTGCAAGTAAAGAATCTGTTGCAAAATTTTTTCAAGATTTGGGTATCTTTCTTGATTAATGTATTTGACGAAACGTCCATGAGATGATTTTATATGTTGGAAGGAGTGATATAGTTTCCACATGTTGCACTATTACATTAAGTAAGTACTGTATGTAGAGAGCAATTGATTTACTAATTCAAGTCTGCCACTTGTGATTAGTTACCTCCTTATTTGTTTATTCGTGGTAGCATCAATTAACATGACAAAGATGTGACTATCATGAATTGTGTCAGAATATGATGTGGTGGTTGACTGGAATAATTAATCGCAAGAGGTGTGTGTGTGTGTGTGTCCATGTGATTGAGTCTTGAGGTAGGAGAAAAATTGATGATTTAAGGAAAATAGTCAAGATTGATAAGAATATAGAGAAGAGTCTTGGAGAAAAAATGTGCTAGCTGGGGTTTCCCTAACAGTGCATTTGTGAGTGAATGTGTCAGGAAACAGAGGAGTGTTTCTCATTATGGTACCAGATTGGCCTTTTACCACCTTTTAATGAACATCATCCAAGAAAGCAAAGCAAGGGACAATATCATTTGGATTATTATACAAAATACATATGGATTCATGGTGTGGGCATATTAATGACAATATTGAACCACAAGTAGTTCGATATTGGTATTGACTGATAATAGCGAATGTGAACCACAAATGTAATTTTGTGACACCAAACAGATGTGCACATGTAAACCATTGTAAAGTATTAATTATGTGGGACTTCAAAAAGAAAACAGTGTCCCTTAGAATCAGCATGTCAAAAGTTACTTCATTAAGTTAATGTGGTGGTGCATAATTAGGACATGATTCATTTAATGCAAAACAGTCGTCATCAATATACCAATTTAATTACTGCTTTATAGTAGATAAAAGTATTTTAGAAATGTCACATCATGACAACAATAATGTTCTAACACACTTTTCTCATCTTATTGGTGAAGTTATGATCAGTTAACAAGATTCTGAATTCTGACCTGACATTTATATTTTGAATTACTGGCATACTCTACTATATTATAGTCTAAAGTAATTTAGCCAGAAATGTCTCCACCAGAATCCAGACCGATTAGAGAAAACAACATGAAAGCATTTTCAGTATATTGTTTAGGTACGATAAACTTGGTAAATCAGGAAGCTAATACGTATGAAATGAGCTCTTAGTTCTCTATTGAAAAGCAATTGATAATTATGGATTAATGAAATATGATGTTAATGTTCTTGATTATAAAAAATAGTAGGTATTAACCGGCTATTTGATCCGTTTTAGCTTATAGAAATCTTTTTTTTTGGAATTTAGATTATTTTTATTTTAGTGGATGTATAAATTAATAATTCTGTTCCTGAAAGCACTCATAGTTGACATTATACAGTTCTTTTTTATGTTTAATTATTTTATATTTATTCCTTTTCTTTTTATTAAAAATAGAGATCGTAACTACAAATAACCTCTTAAAATTGAAATAAAAGAAATTGTATAAAAATAAATAACAACGTGCATTAAAATTGTGTTGTAAATTGTTTACTATAGTATAAATTATTGATGTTTTTTATTCTAGTTAGCTTCTTCAAATTCATTAAGAATTATGTGGATGTTAAAAGATCTAAGTCTTGTTCTCTTAATGAAATATTTTGATTCAGTGATTTTGATTTGAATTTATTAATTGCTATTACCTTGTGGTCTGATCCACTTCAGTATAATTACTTAAAATATTTGTTTAGTTTTGTGTATTTATATGTAAATTCTAATAGGAAGTAAAATGATTTATTAGTTGATAATAATATTTTTCATTACTGCTATATATTGTAGTCATAGGGCTTCTTCATTCTACTGTACATGGAAGTAGATCATGAATTTTTCTTTAAAATAAAATTTCTTAATTTGAAAAAAATAGTTTTGTTCATATTTCCATTAATTTTTTTGATTGTGAAGAGAAATGTATTTTATATAGATCAATTTTTTTTAAAAGATTACAAGATGCAACAACTTGTTACAATCTGTTGAGATTTTTCTTTTTGTAAGTTTAGAATGCTTTCTTTGTTGATTTTTATTTTGGGTAGTTGTTTAATAATTATTTTTTTATTACAACAATTATTATTAACTAGTTTCTTAAATTTTACAGAATTATTTTAATAATTATTATTATTTATCTTTTTTTTATATAAATTATTCTGCTTTTCTAATTTTTAAGTCTAACCAAAATTGTTAATTTACTTTTTGATTTCCTTGATGACTTTTTTCAGAGGAAATTTAATATTACAACCAAATTTAACTTATTTTTAGCGAACTAAAATTTTTTTAAACACTGAAGTTTGCAGTTTCACAAAGACCTTACTTCATTCAAGAATTTAATCCCTTTATAAGTTCGGTAATGATACAAGTATGTCATCATTATCTTTAAATACATTTAATTTTTAACAGTAATACAAAAGGTAGCTTTACTGAACTCCACGTTATGGTTTAACATCTCGCCTTTCATCTAGCAGGTTCTGTGTTTAAATCCTGGGCAGGCTTGACATTTTCAATGTGCTACTACATTCATCTAGTCATAAAAAAAGAAGACTAATAGGTCTGTTGTCCTAGATGTTAGAAGAATAAATAAATAATCATTATTTATCTATTTTCATTTTTTTTTTTAATTTAAATACCATAAAAGATATGTTACCAATTTTATTACAATGTGATTTATTTTTATCTTTTCTTTTCAGACAAATGTATTCACGAAAGCTTTAAAAAAAAATCTGAATGTTTAAGTTCTATTGTAAACTATTATACTTTTATCTGCTTGATTAATTTCTGTTTATTTCTTCTATTAGCTGAAATTATTATTAATTTTAAAATAATTATTCTACTTCTCACCGCCTAAGACTGGTGCATTACATTAATTCTATGAACAGCTGACTTTTTCCACATCTTGTTGAGTCAATAAAGATGTGTTAATAATTTTTTGAGTTTATAGTCTATAGTGGAACACTAAGCATCTCTGTTTTTCATCAGGAAGATTCTGGGTTCAAATCTTGGTCAGATCGGCATTTTTCACGTGTTACAAAATTCATTTCTCATAAGGTTGCTCATAATAAGATATGGTCTGTAGTTACTTATATGAACAAATAAATATTATTTGCAGATGAAGTACATTAACTCTTGTGTTTTGAACTCTAGATGTCATCAGCATCCTACAAAACATGAAACATTTCAGGTAACAAAATCCTGAAAGTGAAAGAAATAAATTATCTAAATGTGTACTTCTACATGCTTTAGATGTGTAATATACACTTGGTATTGTAATGGTTTGATGTTACGATATTAAGCTGATGTCATTTTGATATTCTAAGTATTTTCAAACAAAAATTATTTGGAAGATTTCAGGTAAAAATAAAGAATATTTCCACATTTCAGATGGCTTTCGTATGCGATTGGTAATAGTTATTTATTTTTTAAAATTTTTTGTTTGGTATACGGGCATCGACTTCTAAGGTCATTAGTCCTCAACACATTCTTTAACATAGGTTTAGATCATCATCAGGATTGTCATATGTAAGGGTGAGAGGGCCCTTACATTTTTTTTAAAAACACCAAAATACACAGAACATTTAAACACAGAAAAAACACTTACTTAGTAAAGGGCCCCGATATTAAAATTAAAGATAAATATAAATAAAACACAAAATCAAATGGCAAAGAACATCTTCACAATACCAATATCTTCTTTTTTTCTGTTTCTCTTATTTTATTTAAGCACCCCCCGGAGCAACCAGAACTGCCACTAAGCAGCACATCAGGATGTCATAGCAGTTGACTCTCCCCTATAAATAGTTTCGTAGGGCATAACCCATTCCCCGCGTCATGACAGTAAATTGATCACATGTTCAGAATAACCAAAGAACCCCTCGGTGAGGAGGTTGCCCTGCCTGGTCCTGACCTACTTGGCTCCAGGCACGCTTGCACGTATCCTTGGCACGCGCCCTCAGTCCACCCTCAAGGGTCCCCCATGTCATCGAATATGCCCCGTCTCCCCCACTCTTGCATGCAGGCGAGCCCAGGCGTCTTAGGCAAGAGGGCTACCTCCTGTCATTATACACGCCATGCTTCAAGACTCCAATTGTATACGTAGAATTAAACTACTCCCTTAGAGATTGTTTAAGACAGCTTGAATTTACTTACAGACTTTTTAGTACTGGTGTAGATAAACAACTATTTTTCCTTCATTTCCATTTTCAAATCAGTAGCAGTAATGCCACACTGAAGCTCCGCCAGCGGTGGAACCACTATTTTAGTCCACAGATGAATTACGAATTATGAATGTGGGTCGAGGTACACACCGATGTCATGGAACAGACTTGCGTACATGTGCAACATCTAGATGCAGTATGCAGACTGGTCTCGGCAAATAACAGGCTGAACTCAGCTGTACCCGGTGCTGACCTAGATGCCATGACAGGCCCTGAAGTGTCCACCTTTGCGAATGCAAATGGTCGGTTGATATCTGACATACTCAAAATCGTGATTCTGAGGGCGGTACAAATTCCGTTTGCAATAGAAATGATCGAGGACTTCAGCTCAGACCATTCTCTGGTCTTACCGGAGTTGGGCCTAGTAGGGGCTGGGTAAGACCCACCACCAATTCCCTGAAGGTCAGTGAACTGGAGTGTTCCATGAGGCTCTCCAACAGGATTTTAATCCAGTAGATCCAGAACTCCTGACTACACCGGATGACAGGGTCAATCTTGTCACGTCATCCATAAACAAGGTTCTGTCTTATAGCACTACGGAGAAGGCCGTATGGCCCCTCCGTAATGATCTCTCACTTCCCATCTCCAAGGCAATCTTAGAAAAGCACCGGCTGCAGAGGAGATATCGCCTCACCCTGTCCCCTGACAACAAGTGGGAATTTAACAAACAGACAGGGTGCTAACAAAACATCGCGAAGAATATTGGAGAGATTCCCTCGTCTCAATATCGGTCATCTCTTTGGTGTTCAGGTTGAATAAACGGCTACAAGAAGAAAAGAAGCCTTGCCAACCGGTGCTGGGACAACGAGGTTTTTTGGCTAATTCTGAGTCAGACCGAGCAGAGGTCTTTGCAAACACACTGGAGGGATAGTTCACTCCAAACCTTGCCTGCATGAACAACAACCATGCAACCGAGGTGGAGACTTTCCTCGCTGACTACTTCACTCAGATACAGGATGGCCCCCGTGAAATAGACGTGTGTCACTGAAGCAGCTATCAAAGCCACAAGCTCTGATAAGTCCCCAGGGGTGGACGGGATCAAGGTCCGAGCAAACCGGAATGTTCCTCCTGCTCTCATAGCGACCATGGCCACCTTTTCACAAACATTTTGTTTGTAGGGTATTTTCCAGAATACTGGAAAACAGCGAAGGTGGTATGCCTGTCCAAACTGGGTGTAGGGCTTCCCTACACCCAATGCTTAATCGAGCCAGTCTCATTCCACTGGTGATAAGATACTCATATACAGACTCTACATCTTGCCAATTCTGACATCCGCCTACCTGGCATGGGGGGCACTATTGTGCTATATGTCCCAGAAAAAGCTGGAGGTCATCCAAAACATGGTGCTGCAGATGATTTTCAGAGCACCATGGTTTGTCAGAAATGCCACACTTCGCTACAACGTGGACATAAAAACTGTGTCGGAAGTGGGTGTAGCACAGGCACACGGAGTATTTGGGAGAGTGGCTGTATCCGAGCACAGCCATCTCAGGGACATCTATCAAGAGTATCCTACACTGCAAGGTGTGAGGAAAAGGCCTCATGCCGTGTTAGATGAAACACTGTGAAAAGGGAAAAGGTGGGATGAGGGTTTGTGTGTGATAAACCAGGTCAGGAGCCTCTACATCAGGTGAGCTAACAGGGAACTCCCAGAAATGACTGCGAACCTTTTAAAAAAAAAAGAGGTCATTAAAAAGAGATGTGCATGTAAAGTTCTTGCTACGACTCATAAATGTATGGAAATATAGTTTTTATTTTGACCCAAATTAAATCAATTTTATTTACTCCATTTCAGTATCATACAATACTACTGAATTAGAAAATATAATATAAGACCCTAACCGAAATTATTTGCTTAAAAAATAATTAAACATTTAGTTTTGTTGTATTTTATTCAAATTAAATGTAAAATAAATACATGAATCAATATTAATTTAATCTACTCCATTATAATATCCTACAATAGTATAGATATGGATAAAATCTAATGTCCTAAAGAGTGCTTAATAATAATTGAACATATGGTTTTGTTGTATTGTGCTCTGAAGGTGTCCTCAACAGGAAACAGATAAGATGCTGCTACCTAGCCGGACCCAGGTAGCCATTGTCTACGGTGAGTTAGTGGAAGTCTTCAATTAAATAAACAAAAATAAAATAAAACATCTTTTAAACCTTTTATTCAAAATTCATTGACTTGGTATTATGTTGATCCCAACCTGATTTAATACACAATCCTCCCAAACCCTTCATGGACACACGTATGTCTAAAAGCTTCCTCCGAATATTAGGGCCCCCACGAAAGGCAAACTCCTGTTTGACAGAAAGGCTCTAGCACTGAAAGGACTTCAGAGGACGTACTGAAGGGGAATACTGTCGGAAGTACAAAGCATATACACACTTAGTCTCCCTGTATCAGCCCCAGTAAATTGTTTCTCATTGGTCTAAGGGACTGGAACGCAAATACGAAATCCGTTCACAAAGAAAATAAAATAAACAAAATCTATAACCGCCACAAAACAGATGATAACCCACCAGATAAAGTAGAAAGACACAGCAGCAAGGAACATCTGTCCAGGTTCTGCAATCAGTAGGGAGAAAACAAACTCCCGCTATCCTTGCATTCCGTTCTGTTCCAGAAAGTGGAAGGACCTCTGCTACAGCTGCAATCACTTCGACCCTGGCCGCCACATCGCCAGCTCTAAAGATGGGGGAATCCATTTCCATAATCACTAAAATTTCCCATATCTGCAGGTGGCTGAAAATCCAGTCCTTGTATTATGCCTGAAGAAAATTCCATTTCTGTGGGAAAACAATCAGAGCCCCATTAGCCAGCATTATGAGAAAGTACATATGTACAGCTGTTTCCGCTCTGGACATGGAACGTAGATGTTATGTTCTGGACATGGGGAATATCTACCTCAGGACAGTTATTTATTACTTCTGTTATTCCTTTTCTTTTTGTCATCAAGAAACAGGTTTTATATCTTTTATGTTTCTTGCAAATAACATGCATAACAAACTGTTATTTATGGTAATTAATATAATATAAAAATTGTTATTCTAGTGATCACTATGACAGACTAATTGCATCTCTTGTCTTATCTTGAAAATTTTAGATTAAGAATCGTGGACAGGTTTGGAATTTTTATACTGTATAGAATTCATCTCTTAATATAATCCCATTAAATGATAACTTTGCCTTGAGATGTTTTTTCTTTAGTAAATTTTAATTTCACTGTAATCTTATGTATGTATCTATGTATCTTAAATAAAACCTCATTTTTTTTGTATTTTTTAATTTTAAGATGACAATATTAAATAGAATGAACTTTATTAAGTAACAAATTTTATTTATAGTTATCAATTTGTATACCCTACAAGAATAAACTGTTACAGTCAAAATAGCACATAAAAAAATTATTAATACAAATGTAAATAAATTAATTGAAATTATATGAATTTATAATTAATATAATTTAAGTTTCAAATTCAACAAGTACCATTTTTAAAAAAAAGAACGTTTTATTTTATACAATTAACATTACAATTTATATTCACTGAATGTTTTATATTAACTGTTTTAATATATTTGTTTTGCGAACATACTAACAAATTATTTGGTATACATGCTAACGTAATACAGAATTAAGACAATACGTAGTATTGAATGAGTAGCTACAATTTCAATCCGTACATGGAGAAGTCTTATGTAGAGCTACAGAATTATTATTTGCTGAAGACAAAGGCTGCAGTTGCATTGAATTCCTAAACGTAATGCTCTTCAGAAGATTAATGAAAGCCGGACACACATGGCAACTGGAATGTGATGAGTCGAACTTATTGTACTATAACCTTATTTATTAAAAATTATTTCAGATAAATTACTGTACTGTACATTTTCATAACTATTATGATAAAATATACTATATGACATTTTTGGATTATTCAGACTTTCATCTATTTGGACCACATCCTGACCTGCCAAATGAATAATGTTACACTGTACTTTTATGCAAGTTTAAATAAAATTAACTTATAAAAAAAAAAAAAAATAAATAAAATTCTCAGGGTTCTCGGGAGTTGGATCCAGTGCCTATATAAAAGTGAATCAGCTTTTATTAACATACAAAAATTCTGGTTTTATATACTATGTTCTTCTTCTTTGCCAATTAATGATAGGCTTATTCAGCCTGTACCAATGCCATCTTTTATTCAGTCTTCCTAGATCTCATTCATTTCACAAGGATTATATTCAAAAGCTTTGGCTGGTAAGTTCTGATGATATTCAATTTAAATGGTCACAGCAATTAGCTCTATAATTCCTAATTGTGTCTAACAATAGTGACATACCGAGTTCTCATCTAATATATATATATATATATATATATATAAGATGTATATATATTGGATCTGTATATATTGGATTATCTGTATATGTATGTATATATTAGATGTATGTATATATATATTATATATATTATTATTATATATATATATATATACACATACATACATACACACATACATATGTAACCAGAAGTCTTATGAGTGTAATTTTAATTTACAATCAATATAGTTATATTTAATAAGAACAAAGGAAATCAGATATCTGAATTAATGCAGGTACGATAACCAATACACCACCATCGGCGCTTACATGTTTAGAACATCTCGATTCCCCCCCGAGGGGAGAAGAACCCACCTCGTAGCGTGTCCGGTCGCTACACCACCCCCTCTGTTCCTAGCCAGCAACATGTTTAGAACAGCTCGCTATCAAAATTTTATAATATAGATTGTAAAATATGTCAAAAATACATTTTATCTGAACTGAAGTTTGATGTCGGCTGCCAGCCGACATAAGGAAGGAGTCATTGGCTGTGTCAGCTGTCAACCAACAAGAGAGTTGTAAGGGTTAAAATATGTATAACTTACAAAAAGATTTCAGTTTTTGTCAAGTCTTCTGTCACATAGCTTGATTTTGATTACGTGCCATTAAAGAACTACAGCACCGATCCTGCTCAAATTTTTACGTATGATAGCCTGCTCTATTAAGACTTTTAAGTTTAGATCTGTAACTGTTGATGAGCTGTATCAATTTGTAAAACCACTTCACCTATGGAAATACAAGACATAGAAATGCAGGTCAAGGCTCTGTTTTTGTTGTTCTTTTACATTAGGGATAATAGAAAGTTAGCAAAGTAGGCATGTTAGCTTATAATCTATATCTACTGTGACCTTAAAATCTATATCTAATGTGACCTTAAAATCTATATCTAATGTGACCCAGAAAGTAAATGCCAATTAGGTACATTTTAAAAAGTACTGGTCTTTCTGATATACTAATGCACAAATAAACATTTAATACACTATTTTCAATGACTGAAAAATAAATCAATAATTTCTTGATAATTGACATTCATTTAATCCACAGAAAGAAGTTTATTTATTTAATGGAAATGAAATGATATATACATATTTATAAAAGCCCTTGGCGCTTCAAATCTTCATATGTCTTTCTATTAACAACATTCCCCAGAGAGTCTTCATATTCTTCCTCTTGTTCTGGCTGCCAACGCTCATCATGTTTTTGAACCTTCAGTTTTTCCCACACTAAAAACAAGGATAAAAAGTTGTTTTTACACTTAATATAAAAATACAGACTGATATAATACCGTATTTGCTCGAATATACATCTACCCTGAATATAGGTTGATAACCCATTTTCGAATTTTATCACCAATAAGAAGCTAATTTTGAAATTTAAAAAAATAAATAAAAAATGTAAAATTTTGTATAGGAGTTTTAATAAGAGATATTTTAAAAGAAATAATAATAGTAAAAAATTCATTATTACACAAAAATTCACTCTCAATACATGAACACTTGAATTGACTTATCATCACTATTACTATCTGAAAATAAAATATTGTTTTCATTATTTGACTTTTCCTCCCACAGAATATCACCTTCAATTCCATTTAATGCATTACTTATGCAAAATATTTTAAAAAGCCTTGTCTAATTGCTACCTGGTGTTACTGAATTCCATGGCTTAACAATCCACTCGTGCAATAATAAGCTAAGTGCAGGTTTTTTATTCTTCTAGTAGGAATTAGCTGATGACTGTTGCTTCATATTCAACAATTATGATATTTTTTAAGATTATCTTTAAAAGGCTTGTTCACCAAAACCTGCAACTGGGAAGTCATACCACCAGGTATTAAAAACGAAATCTGCGTTTAGTTTTTTAATTCCGATTTTACTTCTTCAGTCAAATGACCCCTGGATGCATCTAATATTAACATGGATCTTCTATGACCGAAGTGTCTGTACCACACAGATTTAAGCCAATCTTTGACCAAAGATTTATCCATTAAATTTTTTCGTTAAATTAGGTACTATTATAATAATAATAGGTAATAATAACTCAAGTTAGTTATTACTATAAATATAAACTATACTAAGTCCCCTTTCACAAATATAGAAACGAAAATAAATGATGAAACCATTTAAAAGCTCTGTAGAATCCAAATATAAGTTGGCTCCGTATAAATGAATGATATTATGTGATCATACATCATTGAGTGATAGTAGCTTTTGTAACTATAAGTGGGAAAAAAAATGTTGCTGTACAAATAAATAAATAAAACAGATTCCAGGAAGTCATATAAATCACTACTCAGATACTTATCGTAAAAACAGAAAAATATTTTAAATCTTGCATACACATTCATGTAATTATTTTAAAATAAGTATTGTATCAATATGCTAAAAAATAATGAAGCAGTCATATCACTAGACAGACCACTGATTTTCCAAACAATTCAGTTAATCCTACTCTAAATAAGTACTTTCTAAAATAGCAAACGGTTTACCCTATTTACTTAAAAATAAAGGCTGTTGAAAGTCTTATTTGAAAAAAAAATTAAGATATGTCAGTTTAGTTTAGGGAATCCTTAAAATGTAATGCATTCACTAAATTCAGTTTTACTACTCTACTTGGTTCATTTATTACAAATTCAACAAATAATGAATGAATTAAATATGATTAATAACCAACATTTTACATTTTAAAATAAATTTTTATAACTATTCTTTTTTAGTCCATGGGCCCCATCTCTGAGGCGAGCTGGGGGTTTAAAACAAATTTTAAACCCCCATCTAATTTCTAAATTTTATTTATACGAATCGTACCTGAGTATCTGCTTTTATACAACATTTGCAAATAACTTCTCTAACTGCCACTAATGATTTTGCATCATTAGTGGCAGTTAATTTACTTATTGGTTCTCTGTTTTGAAATCTATTATTAAATAACAAAGATGATGAGGGTGATGGTATTGGTGGCAATGGAGGTGACAATATGGTAATAAAATTTGCACTAGAGAACAAATATTTAACTGCTACAGCTTAATTCTCCAATATGTAATTAATTTAAAGACAATCAAATACTGTACTTGTATAGTGAAGTAAGAAGCCAAAATGAGAATTTAATAACTTGCATTTCAACATAAAACAAATTGCACTGTTGCAAAGTAACAGCTGATTTACTACTAATTTGTAATATATTTATTGAATTAAAAAATATAATTTTTTAAAAATGTATTGTATAAAACAATTTAGGACTGAAAACATTTATCTTTTATAATTAAATATTGCGATAATTAAAGTAAATAATGTCAGTTGACCCAGCCATTTAATTTGTAGTAGTGTTGTAAATGATTAGTGTTTGCACTATTAATTTAAATGTTAACCCTAAAGTTTGTATCATATGTAATTCTGGTATATGAAATGGTAATATATGTTACTATGGGGTGTTTTACCTGGTTTTATTCCTACTCGGATTTTTCTGTTTTGTAACTTGAAAATGAAGGCATTAATCAAGAAATGGTTAATTAGTAACTATGTAGATTCACTTGATTCTACTTCCTAGTAACCCTCAGTTTTGAAATATGAAGCCGTTTTCATATTTCAATACCACCCTGATTTAACAAAACAATCATCTTTGTATCCAAAGAGATGGATACTTCATAAATCTTTAAAATATTTTTATATTATGATGTTTGGAATGAAACTACCTTATTCTGGTATTATGTTAATCGATAATATCATTAATCTTTAAACTAAAAATCTGATACATCAAAATGTTAAGTGTATTCAATCTATCAGTAAAGTTAATGATATAAACAGAAAATCTGCCTTTACTATTTTCTGTTTCCATATTTAGCATAGATAAAACAGCAAACTGCAGTATATGATATTATTCAGCCTAACATATTCCTTGACACCATATCCCTAGTGCTGCTTACTTTAAGACATCAACATATTTTTCACCCATCAAGGATTAATCAATTGTTAAAATAAGATACATGATATTTATTGCCCACAATGAAACTTTTTCAATTACTATTAAAAATGAAGAAAAATATCCATAAAATCATGTTAATTATAACTTACATGCCAGAGCATCTTCAATTTGAGTAACGTTTGCAAAATGTGCAGTATTCGGTATTCCTAGGCATCTCATACCATGTGCATGCCTCCATTCCTATAGAAGAAAATGCCAAACATTTAACAGTATAACAAGACTTTCTTAACTAACAACAAATAAGTAAGCATTAGATTATATTTTATAAATTATATAATAATGATTACCAAAATAAGTAAGTTGCAAACTACTTTCCAAAGTAGTCAGGGGCAACGGAAAAGAAGAACGGTTTTTGTTTTTGTTAATAAAACTACTTAAAATTTAAATATCTCTAATTTCAATATACTTGCAATTTGAATAAATACATCAGTATTAAATAAATGTCTCATGCAACTACAAAATAAGATTGTTTTAGAAGACAAAAAGTCAATTTTATACACTTCAAACAGCAGGAAGTAGTGGCTGTTAATGTATTATAAATTTTACTTTGATAGACATTGAATCTGTTTAATTCATGATTTACTGGATTTTTTTAATATATAAATTCATTTTCTGATTGTTTTTTTAAACTATTTGTTTTTATTGAATACAACTGGTTTCAATTCAATTCAGCTTCAGGTATCATGATACTTCAATTCAAATAGTTTAGTAAAAAAATGAAGATTAAAATAATCCTTTTTTCAAGTAATAACACTTATATCCATTAAAAAGTTATTAACCTAATGGTCAGGCACTTAATAGATTCATCTGTTTCCCAATATAACTGCCCTAAGTTTTAAGAAAATTAAAATAAATTAATTTTAAATCATTATTAATTTTGAGGTGGATACAATGTTGTAGACATTTTCATTTTTACAAAAATATATACAAGAAAGAATTGATATTCTATGAAAGTTTTCTGTATGACAATTATCTGTTGAAGTGTAAAACAGGCACTGACTCATTGATTGATTGGTCAGGTATTTTCACCTATTTAATAATGAAGACCAACTCATTCTCTCAAATCTCAATTTATAAAAAAAATTGAGTAACACAAAACATTAATGAAATAGATTTTAATCATTATAAAAAAAAACAATACTAACAAGTTTCTTCTCTGCATGAAGGCTACCATTACTTGCATTAACATGTTCTTAATGATTTTCTAACATCATCTATTCTTTGTAATTTTACTTCTACAATACAAAATTCTTTTCTTAAATTTTTATTTTATTTTCTTAATTTTTAACAAATCATTATCTTTCTTTTGTTACGTAAATAATTTTTTAAATATAAAATAAATAAATAATACTTACAGCAAAATGTCGCTGAAATGCTTTAGGTCCTTTGTAAATAAAATTACCACATATCTCACAATTATAGCTGATGTTTAACCCATGAAGCTTATACAGCCAGTATGGAATAGGCTAAAACAAAGTTACACTTCTTATATTAATATCACAACATAGCTTACAAGAATCTAGTAAAATAAAAATGAAAGTGCTAAAAAGGGGTGGCTGAAAAGTAAAGCACATGTGCTACAAATTTTTACATCGAAAGTTACATTCAAGTAAAAAAATTACAATTAATTGGCTACATTTGTAGCTGTGAAGCTTACCTTCAATTTAGTCAGTGTTTTCAAGCTTTAAATAAATATTTTAATTTATAAATAATAGTTCAATATATAAATAATTTTTATTTATTTATTCATGTACTTTTTGATAAACAAGTTTTTCAATAAATATTTTAAACATTTTCAGTTTTAATGTAGTCAAGTTTCAATTTAACATATTCAGTTTCAATATAGTCACCAACTACAGCTGTAAATTTTACTCATTGGTGAGCTAGTTTTTTCATCCAGTCAAATTAAGAATTTTGTTGCTCTTTCCTTGATTAACGACTTCACTCTGTTCTTCACTTTATATCCATGGTGAGATGAATGTCCTGAAAGTTCCTCATTAAATTCAAAAAGTGAAAACTGTAGGGTGCGAAATCCAGTGAGTATGAGTATGGAATTGGTTAAAATTTCAACTTCACTAGAGCCTTGATGTAGTTAGCATATGATGTGTGTGAGTGAGAATTATCAGATTGCAGGGTTATTGGCTCAGTGGTTTTTTTAATATCTCTTATTTACCACATAAAATTCAGTCATCCTGACTTCCATGTATTCTGCTGTACAATATGTTTGAATTCAAGAACGCTGTTGAGAGAGGTTTTCGTAGAGATCTACACTTAAAATTTTTTATTCTTCATCTACTCACACTAGTTTTGATAAATAATTTCACTATAAAGAGCTTGTAAATGAATGCCACTGAGATACAGTTTTTTCGAGCTAATGCTAAAAATTAAATTCGATCATGTTGCTTTAAATAGGCTGGTATAATAGGCACACTTGAGAATCTACGGTAATGGCTACTATTGACAAAGAACAAACGAACAGAATTTAACAAGATTTGTCACACTTGAAGTGGGAAAATGTAGCTGAGATGGCAGGCAACATTTTTTTCTTCTGTTATGTTTAAATATGCATTACTTGTCATCTGGCCCTCAGATAAAAAGAAAGATAGAGGAGAAGAAAAACATATTTGAAACAGTGGCAATAGGAATGAAATCAACGCAAGTTGTTAAAATGTAACAGGAGGTAAAAAAGTAGGATTATGAAGGAGGAGAAAGGTGAGGGTGAATATAAATAATGATATTATTTAATAATTAATAATTTGTTTTTCATGTAAATGTGTGGCAGGTTTCTAAAACATTTTTACAGTTTGATCAGCCAAACTGAGAAATATACATTATCCTTCATACCAGTATTAGCTATGATTTCTGCTTCTGCTTTCCCTCTTCCTCTTTTTTTTAAATAATCTGAGTTTGAATGTATATTCACCGGTAGGATCTGAACTTTCAACTTCTCTTTCACTACACAACTCTTTTTAACACATTATGTTAGCAACAGCTACACGTAATTTGTAATCAACTACTCTCTCACCACATATGTTCATGAAAACATAATGCATAGTATACAAATACATTCAAACTCAGAAGTGAAGGACAGATCATTCAATGCTTCCTTTCTATGCCCAGCACATTTTAAGTGCTAAAGCTGATGATAATACTTGACACCTAAATATTGCATTTGGATAAACCAAATAATATTACTGGCTTAGTTTAAAAATAAGTAATCAAATCTATTTAATACATGTCAGTAGAATTTAATCCAAATTATATCATTACATTTATGCCATTAACAACAAAAATTACCTTTCCATCCCAACCAAGAGGTAAATTTTTAGGGTTGTATGGAACTCCATCTTCATCTTCTTCTTCAGACTCTGATGCACTAGCATCAGCATCAGAATCATCTCTTTCACCTTCAGTTCTTGCTTGCTTTCTTTGTACATTCTCTTTAGTTGCTGTTCTCTGTTCGCTCACCAGCTCTGCAAATCTAAACATAAAAAACCCTATATGTTATGTTATATGAAGCCAACAATTCTATTCCTAAAAAAAAATACAATTTTCTTTAAAGTAATTCTATAATTGCAACATACAGAGATTTTTCTTTCTTTCATATTTAACCTTAAACGGATTTATTTATGTGCAAGTTGAAAAATTTATATTCTTTGGATTTTCATGAACATAAATTTAGATCAGATTTGTATCAGGTATTTGTTGACAAAAAAGTTTTTGATTCATTTTTTAGGACATACTATACTTGTTATATGTATACTATTATTTAACGTTTTTGACTACATGTAATCTATTATATTTTTTCACATTTGGTTTCAATATATAATCTTCAAAAGATTTATTCTTTTATTAACAGAGTATAATTACCAAACTGACAAATATAAGACAATGTTATTCTGGTAAAATATATTTTGTTTTGTTTCATTGCAAATGCTGCTCAAAAGCTATTGTTAGGAATGTATTTGGTCAATGCTATCTTTACAATTGAAAAAACAAGATTCATCTATTTCTACTATGCAATGTTCACCACCTATTTTGATATTATTTTTAGCAAGTAATTCTTCCAGTCTGTAACTGCCTCTCCAGTCATTTCAAGTTCAACATATATTTTCTGTTACGTTAAAAATTAACTGTGAAAAAGTACTTGATTTTGTCAAAACTGCAAATAGAATCATCAATAATTTATTAATTTTTTATAAAGCAAAATTACTAGTTTGTAAAATTCTCTTTCTTCCAGATATTATTGAATATAAACTAGACATTAAAAAGCGTATACAGGGCAAGCAACATAAAACCAAATCTATAACATAACTGCTGCAGAATCAGTAGGTTATATTGGAATGAAAGTTTATGAATGATATGGATAAATTAAATAAGTAAAACATAAAACATAATTTAAATGTTGCATTTATTTATCTTACTGTTACAAAAGATGTTCAAAATGATCACCCTGTGGGGAGCGATGCACTTTTGTGCTCGACTGATCATATTGAGAGTCGTCTGATGCAAAACGTTGATAGTTGCGTCGATTTCTTGTTGAATGTTCACCTTGAGTTCTTCAATATTGTGGGGATTAGATGTATAAACTCTCTCCTTTAAGTAGCCCCAAAAGAAAAAAATCATAAGTAGACAACTCTGGGGAACGTGGAGGCCCAGTCTTCTGCTGACAGCTTGTTCATGTGTGAAAGCTGCATGAATGCGATTCAGTGAAACGTTTGATCTGTGACAGATTGCTCAGTCTTGTTGGAAGAAGCTGTTTTCTTTTTCATTATCAGTTAAATGTGCATAGAATTCTTCAAAAATTGTGAGGTAAACTTGTATATTGACAGTTTGGTCAAAAAATATTGGTCCCTCTATACAATTACCGGAAATGGCGCACCAAATATCAATTTCGCATTGTGAAGTGGACACTTGAATATCTCGTGAGGATCCCTCACCATCCAATACCTTTTTTTCCTATTTAGCCTCTGGGAATTACCATTCAGGTAATGAATGAGGATGATATGTATGAGTGTAAATGAAGTGTAGTCTTGTACAGTCTCAGTTCGACCATTCCTGACATGTGTCAAACCACCAAAGAACACTCACTGTTATCCCCGATCTAGTATTCAAATCTGTATAAAAGTAACTGGCTTTAATAGGACTTGAATGCTGGAACTCTTGACTTCCAAATTAGTTGATTTGGGAAGACGTGTTCACCACTAGACCAACACGGTGGGTTGCATCCAATACCTGGTGTTCTGCAAATTAACATGGCTGGATAAATGAAACTATGCCTCGTCTGACATGAAATACGACATTGGGGATGGTCTATCTGACCACCGACAATGTTTTTGAGAAGCCAGTAGCAATAATAAAGTTCTTTTGGATTGTCTGTCTCCTTCAGTTGTTGCACAGTTGTTAACGCGATATGGTTTCAATTTTAATTCATGAAGAATTTTATGACAAGATGTGTATTTAACATCAAATTGTTGGGATAACTTGCGAAGTGATTTTTTTGGAGCGGCAGTAATTCTCTTTTCAATATAGGCAATGGCCTGTGGAGTCCTAATGGAAGGTTGCCTATTTCGTTTTGCATTTGAAACCGAACCTGTTGTACACCATTTTTAACTAAATCGTGTATGCTACTCTTCACTGGGATACAGATATTCAAAAATTTTTCTACGAATACTTGACATGATTCTACAAATGATCCAGAGCGAATATAGGCCTCAATTATAGCTAGCCTTTTCTGGATTGAATAAGGCATTTTACACAAACACAACTGCGCTCAAAATACTGCACTGCAACAAAATGTATACTGCATTAACTGTAACCACTTGGCAATCAGCAGCAACAATCAGTAGTAACATATACATCCACTAGTCATGCTAGTTGTGTGAGAGTCTTTCATAAATAGTGTCTGGTAGCGGTTTCATTACAAGTTTGGTTTTATGTTGCTCATCCTGTATTAGAAAAAGTTTATTCTATTAATATACATTTAAAAAAAACTATTTAATACCTATAAACTTGGCTTTCAAGGAAAGCAATGTCCCTTTGTCTTTCAGAATCTCTATTTTTTCCTGGTTTGCTTTTTGCTAATAATCCTGGATCCAGTGATTTTTTTCCTTTAGTGCTGAATAATCTTTGCGCTCTTTCTTCAAGAGTTCTAAAACAAAATAACACTGATAGCAACAAAGCAGTTTTGATGTTATTTATTATCACAAATTTTATAATAACAAAAAATTATAAATATCTTTTTAATCAAATTAGATTTTTTATTACTAAACAAAATGCTAACATTTATCAGTAAATAATTTAAATTATCTATTGGCAATTAAAATTTCAGTTATCTTTGATTTTGGGATCCAAATCCTAATATTACTTATGTACTTTGCCTGAAAAGAAGTTCTGACTTCATCTTTGCCTATAGTCTCACACAATACAAATACTATGTGATGTGAAATAAGGGATTAGATAATGAGGTTAGATATGGTAAGGTTGCTTACCTGTGAGGATTTAATTAATATAATATAAAAGCAATATCTTGAAAAGGACAAATATTTTGTCATATCTCTTGTAGAGGTTAGCACAACTGCAGGACTCAAGGATTGGTTTACTGACATAATCACGCTTCCTAACATACTCACTTGCCATTTTTCTATTCAGCCATTTAAGTGAGAACTATAAAGTTTAAAAATTAATATACAATACTTTGATGCAAATTGTGAAATTTTTGCATACGATAAAATTTTTGAATTTTCAAACATAATACTGGCTAAAACTCTCAAATACCGGTTACTGAATATACTATTAATGTGATGAGTTGAAAAATTAAGTCACCATCTTGGATTTGGAATTGATTTTTCCAGATGTTTTTGAAGCAATCATCAATAAGATAGCTGATAAAAAGTACAGTGCTTTTGGAAAGCTGCTATACAGTATGTTTTAAAATTACGTAGTGCATTCTGTTCTTTCATCGTTAGACTGGTAACCTGTGTGTTCATTGGGCCTTGATCAGTAATAAACCAAAACATCAGTTGTTGAGTTGTAACTGAATATGCTTCATTTTGTTTTGTTTATCAAAATCAATATTTGTAAGAAATGCAATGGTTCTTTCTGTAGAGAAATGCATTTTTCTCATTGAACATGTCTTTTGTGGTAACAAGTATACTGATTTAGTAAGTACAAGTTTTCTAAAAGTTTCCAAAAACTCCTGTTCCTCACTGCAGTGCAATTGGGCTCTTATCAAAATATTTTGAGCAGTAGATTCTATTAAAGACCACCTAAACTAAATGAACAGAAGTTGCTTGATATTTCAGATACTATAAAGTCCATCAAAGCCAATGCATAAGTTAGTACAGCAGCACACATGCTACCGCACATAAAGCTGTAAGAAAAGGACTAAAACTTTTGTCCTTCAAAGTAAATTCAAGAACTGAAACCTACAGATATGCCAAAAGACTAAATTACTGTCAATGGTTTAAACATTTATTAACCAAAATCCTGTAGGTATCCTTGACACATTACGTTTTTTACAGATGAAGCATGGTTTCACCTGGAAGGGTATATTAATTCACAAAATTCATGACTGTGGTTGACAATTAACCCACATGAATTACACAAACAATATTTACATGAATTGAAAATAGGAGTCTGGGTAGGTGTGAGTACAATGTATCATGGGTCCAATCTTTTTTGAAAGTACAGTTAATAGTGATTGTTATTGTTCTGTTTTAATAGACTTCATTAGTCAGTTAACAGAAATGGAAATCAATCGCGGTTGGTTCCAAAAATATGGCACCACAGCACATACAGCTGAAGGTCAATAACTTTTTTACAAAACGTCTTTGGTGAAAGAATCATTTTGAGAGGTTTGTGGCCTGCACGGTCGCCCCATCTGATTCCCTCAGATTACTTTCTCAAGGAGGCAGGAAAACAAGCACAATGTATCGTTACAAACCACACATGATTGACAAACTAAAAACTGCAATAACAGCATATATATGAGACATTCCAGTACATCAGGTGGTTAAAGTGTTTGAAAACAAACTGAAACTTGTGCAGTGTTTTATTGATGTTGGAGGAGGTCATTTTCAACACCTTTTATTACAGTTATAAACTGTAATAGACTGTAATGTCCGTTCTGTAAAATAATGAAATAAAAATACAAAGTAATAATTAAGAAAGTTTTGCCATTACACTCCCATAAGACATTTTCTGAATGCACTGTATTATGTTACTGCACAATAAAGTATGTCCACATTCTGCACAAACTGTCTGACAGAAAAATTTGGATGAGTCATCAGTAACCTTCAGATACTTCCATTTTGAGGACTTATCTCAAGTGACTTCCAGCTAATCAAAATGTTTATGAAGTTTTAGGGTGGCAAGAAATTCAGAGTCAATGATAAATTAAATACTACCAATATACTGGCAATTACGTAAAGTAGACTAAGATAGAAGTTGAATAATTATAATATATTCATATATAAAATTTACAATGAAATAACCTTTACTTTCAAGATAGTACTTATATCTACTTTTTTACATTTCTAATGAAATCTTCAATTTATAGAGAATAATGGTGACTATTAAAATAATTGTCTGAGCCTCACACTTAATCAAGATGTTAACTAGTATGAGTTAAATTTTGTCAGTCGGTAGATCAGAATATCCTTTCTTTTAATTTCATGCATAACTGAAGAATACAGACCATTATTCAGAACTGTTGTATGTAAATTTATCGGCTTGTTGGGTTACATAACAAACAAGAATAGTTGATCCAGTTTTAATAAAGCTTTTCCTACGCTATAAAAAAACAATTTTATAATTACATAATTAAATTTCTAATAATAAAAGCAATATTATACAAAAATGATAAGTAAATTGAAAATTGTTTATAAAAGATAAATTGTGTTTTGCTATTAAAACTGGGTAATAATATTAATAATAAATGAAACAAAACTAATTCAGTGCAAAGGATACCAAATCATACAATTGTATACACAAAAAATAAAACTAATAAAAAATTTACATACAAGTAATCTTGTGTAATGGGTTTCTAGAAATTTACTTAATAAGAAAATAAATATTAAATAGTAGTCAATATTGTACTATACTTAACAGGAGATAGTAGTAATTTTTAACTTACTACAAGTCTGAAATTTTAAACTAAGTGTACACTTTTTATATTGGCAGCAATTTTATTATTTGTATACTTGTAGTATTATATTAGTATTTTAACTAGATGGCTATTTACGGTACTGATATCATATTGTTAAATAAGCTCACTTAAAACACACATGCATAATCCAACCTTTATTCATTTTTGAGGAAGAGGCTCTAGTGACCTTGTTACTAAAACTTGTATACAAATTTTTATAGTTTACAGGAAAAATAACACTTATGATAAGGACTTAAACAACACTAAAATTCAATACTTCTTAAGGCTATCTCTCATCTTGAAATATAATTATTAGTAAAATTGAAGACTAATAAATGACAGCAATAATAAACATCACAGCAAAGTCATATATAACTGATAAATCTCAGGAAGTTAACATTACACATTTATAACTCACCCTCCACATTTAAGGTTAAGAGCCATTAAAGCTGATTTTAGCCGATCCAAACCAAGTGAGGCCAATTCCTCCCATGAAGAAAATGCAGACAAATCAAGATGGGCTCCAACATTAGTCAATACACTTCCTGTCTCTTTCTGTAAATGTCCAATATAAAAAACAAAAATAAGTTAAATATTTGGTAAACACCAGTGTAAAAAGAGAAAATTCATGAAGAAATGTTTCAGATACATTTATTGGTGAAAGAAAGATAAGAAATAGGAAAGTAAAAGACGGAGTGCTTTAAAAATTACACAGAAGACACCAAAGATAAGTTTAAGTAAAATGATTATATCTATAAAAAAAAAAATCAGGCAAATAAACAGAATTATTGGTTAAATCCCAAGTGATCAATAAGATTTCATTTTACAGACACAGATATTACAGAGATGTTCTAGACAAAAAAAAACCCCTACTTATTTATTTTCACAAAACTGAAAAGAAATAATTACTTAATATTAAAAAACTGATTAATAAATACATTAAATTAGGTATGCTTTATAACAAAAATATAACTGCTAAAAACACTATTAAATGCAATCAAAACAAGCAATGAATATTAGAGTAACAAAATTACTCACCGGCCATCCAGGAAATGTTCCAGCTTCCCACTGCCCATTAAATTCCTTGTTTACATTTTCCATTTCCAGCCCCACATCTAATAATGGTTTAATGCGTCTAATATAACCCTCAAGATAGTCAAGAAGCATTTCCAAATATTTGCGATATTCACTGTTTTTACGTTCTTTAGGCATTTCAAATAAGTGGTCAAATGTAGTCAAATAAGTAATGTAATCAACTTTCTAAAAACAAAAAAAAAAAAAAAATGAAGTAACAAATATTACCAAACAAAAACATTAGAAAACATGTTACATGTAAAATGAAATTTTCAATCTTTTTAATTTATTTTTATTTCACAATTTTCTTATAATCATTATTGAAGTATATATAGCATTTAACAATTAGTGTGAGTTAACTGCAGCAATAGGAAATACAGTAGATAAGCTTAAACATGCTTTTCCTGCTACCTCTAGTATAAGGGCAGTTCACCTTAACATGCTTCAATTCAAAACACATAAAATGCTGGTGGTAGTGTGTTTAAACATATATTAAACAAAAACAAATATTTGTCATTGCCTGTGACCACAATGCTTTAAAATTAAAAATCTTCATCAAGATAATTTTACTTCATTTAAATAAATTCCAGAAATGGTAACAAGATTACTAATACAGGTCAGATAATTCAAAATTTTTCCTATGAAACAACCTTGAAACTGACCAAACAGTTTGTGCTAATTTTTAGAAAATTAATTAATTTTTGCAATAAAGAAATGAAAAATATATATAAAAAACTACAACAAATTTGGGAATAAAACATGAAAGGGCTTATTCAGTTTTAAGGCTTGAAAATTACAAAAATAATGAATTTCAAGAATACCCTTTTCCTTTTAAAATTATAACTCAACTATGTATATTATAAATATACATACTGTTATTGATCATTGCCAATATTATCCTGATAAATACCTCCACTCCTTTTAAGTTGATGAATTTTTCATAGCACTCATGTAGATCCAAATATTTTCCATATCCTTCTTCATCAGTAAATTCAACCAAGTCTGAAAATGAGAAAAATATTGAACAACTTATTTATATATTTTATTGGTACACAGTGAATAGGCATATAAATTTTGAATATTAATAAGTAAAACAGAATAATTTGAATAATGACTATTTGACAAATACTCTTATTAGATTTTTTGAACACATTAAAATTATGTTAAAAAAAAAACATTTCACCTGCAAAGAATTAATTGCATTAATATAAAAAAGGATGGTATTACAAAAAGGTACACAAAGGTGATACCACAAAATGGTTGTTTAACTAACAGTGATTACAAGTATAAGGTACACCATATATTGTAAAATGCATAATCTTTTTATTAAAATTATTTTACATTAAACAGACAAACAATGTTTATGCAGTAAGTGACAATGAGTTTTTGTACACATCTGAGTTCAAGACAAATACTGTTACATAAATGTAGTTTACAATTAAAGTACATTATACTCTTAGTCTAATACACAATTGAAAATCTAAATTTTCAGTAACAAAATTGTTATAATAGATATCTTATCTAGTGAGAAGATAATGCATTCCTTCTATCAGAAAATGGTACATTAGTTTATTGTTTTATACTATCTGTCAGTTTATATGGCTGTGATGCATTACACTTAAAATACTGTTTTGTCAAGTTAACTATAGTGCTCTCTTCGTCTACCAGTAGCATTAATGATAAAGTTAATGTAGAAAGGAACTGAAATAAAATAGCTTTTTAAGATTTTTCCATGATTATAGAATCTTACCATGAAGGCTACACAAAAATGTGACTGTAAATTGTTAACAGGAGAAAACTAGTGTACAAAAAAAAAATTAATAAATTCACATAAGGTAAGGTCAGTTTTAAATAATATAACCCAGATTACTTTTTTCTCACATAACTGGATGACTGTAATTTAATATTTACAAGTTTTTTAATTAAAGAAATTCTATAATATGGTAAAGTAGTAACAATTCTAATAAGAAATTTTATAGAATAATTTAAGTTATTAAGTGTAAAAAGGCAAGAGGTATACAATACAGTAAGAGTCAAAAGCAGAGGATTGTCAAAGCAAATTGTAAGACATCACAAATAATAGCAAAGATGAAAATAATGATAAAAAACTTACTTGACATTTCCTCACTTGGATTTTCTCTCATTTTTGAAAATTCCTCAAACTCAACAGACATTGGTACACAAATCTGTAAAGAAAAATAATGCTGATATGAAAAAATGGAATATATATATATATATATATATATAAATTCAAAGAAGGATTTATGCTAAATGATAATTTAAACTGGAAAACAAGAAAACACTCAACAACTACTGACTTTTTTAGTTACATAATCTACAAAAGATATACTTAAAATCTAAACGTAGATGGCCATTTCAATTGTTAAACTATCATCATCAATAAACACTGAGGAAATTGTACATAACAAGTAAATAAATAAATGAAATATTAATTAATGAACAAACGGTAACTAACATACAATTGCATACAGTAACTATTTCATATCAAACGCTTCAAAACGAGTATTTATATATATTAACTGTTACATCTACTAAGTGTTTATAGAATAAAAATAAAAAATATAAACAACTGCTGTCATATCAGAGTTCAGAATTTTTTCCTTTGGGAAGAACTACAGAAACCTCTCTAGCCCTTGAAATTTCAGTACTTTACATGTTTTTAAGCTATCTTTAAGGTTCTGATTGGGATTGTCTAAAATAAATACAGTCGATTGGATTTTTTTAATATTTATTTTACAAACACTGTTAAAAACACTTGTTTTATTATTTCATAAATATTAGTTATAAGATTATTATTATTTCTTTATTTTTTACTTTTTATAGACTATTTTGACACTATTTATTGAAGATGATTAACAAAATCAAAATGGCCATTTACAGTTGAAATACAAAAAAAGGCTAATGAGGTACATTATGTACAACTTATTATTAGGATGGAGGGCAAATATAGACAATTTTATTAAATTTCTAACAGTACTTGTAACTCATTCACCCATGTGACAAATTAAAATCTATTTATAAATCAATTATAAAAAAATATCATTTTCTCAAAACTTAAGTAAAGCGAAAAAACTAAATATATAGAAATAAACAAGAACATAAACAAAAATTACGGCACTGAATGTCAAGACAATCATACAAATCAGCCAACTGTATGCGCCTTAGTGAATAAGATATAGTTTTTAATCTCAAAATATAATATAAGTATATGTTACAGGCATTTAATGAATGAAATTACATTTAAACTAATATGTACATTCAAAATGTTAATTAATCCAACATAAATAAGATAGATTATAAAATCATAAGAAATTGCTGAATTAATAAAAAAATATGTTCAATGATTAATTAAATCAAGTAATTACATATAATTAGTGTGTGCTTTTATTATTATGCATTAATTTAATGCAAAATAAAAACAATATTGATATACTGCTTGTTGTGTAAATAGAAAAATATGTCAAATATGGTTATTAAAATTTACTAAGAAGGAAACTAATTCAAATCATTTTTATCTTTCAACATGATGTCTATCAACAATGAACACTAAACCTGTACAGTGTGATTATTTTATAGCGCACTGCATGCATTACTTGAACAGTCTCCAAGGAAAAGTTTGAGCAACTTATCATCGCAGATAGGAATATTGTATGGGAGCGTACAAAAGGCCATAAAGAAATTAGATTTACATGCATACTGAATATATTACATACAGGAACTGAAATCTCCAGACACTGTTAAAAGAATACGATACTGCCAGTAATTTATCAACCAGATGTGTAAGCTTAATACCAATTTGAAAAAAAAACTTAAGTGAATCAATTACTCAATATAAATTAAAAGCTTAATAACTAAATAATTCAAATTAAAACGGGAATGGCGAAATAATGTACTTTGGCTATGTAGTCTGACACACTAGTATATTATCAAAAATAAAATAACAATTTTATTTTTGTTTTTTAACATTAATTAAACATATCAATATTATATGGAATCACATACTACTTCTAGAGAACACTCATTTCCACACTACTCATATGTCGTAAAACCTTGACAGTAAATCAAATCTATCTTGTTTTTTGTTTTTTTTTTTTTATATATATAAGGATACTGGCCAGTCAAATCTAATACGTATTACTAATCATACTAAAAAATATCATCATCTTATTATTATAGTGAATAACAAAAAAAATCATCATTAATAGTTATAAAAGAATATACAGTTCTTAACGACTATTCATCAACAGGGAGAGCTCTCAAAAAATTATTTGACTGTTCCACACTTAACATGATTTTGACGTTGGGCCACCTTCTACAGTTTGTCTGTCAATGTCTTATAAAAATATATCTCCTACCTTTTAGCACTCCTTTCTTTTGTACATATAAAAATACGATGACCTTGTAACGAATATTTTTGTTTATGCAGTCTCACTGACCTGTGATGTCGAATAAAGAATATATCACCACTTCCCTGCGATCTGACTTAAACACGTCCTTTCTTTATGATGGCTAAATGTCCACAACACCCGAAACGAAAAAAATGTCAGTCTGGCTTCCCCCATCAGACGCCCATCTCCTCCGTACATACTCGGCCCGCTCGTATCTATGCACGTACACAACTTTCTCGTGAGAATGTATATGCTCCCACGAGCCCACGATGACATCACCGTCTGGCTATCCAAACCATATCAGACATCAACAAACAAAATTTTCAACAACTTATGAAAGAATTACAATTACCTTTTTTATTATGTTTAATTCATTAAAGCTGGACAACAGGAATTTATTTTATTATCTAGAAAAATAAGATTAATCACTAAATATAAATTGTTCTTAACCCACAAAATTTAGAATGGTTACAGATGGAAAGTAATGGGATGGGCATACTGGATAATGTGTTTTTTAGTGATGACGCGTCCTTTCACATTAGTGGTTACATTAATAGTCAAAACAGATATTTTTTTTCTGTTTAGCCTCTGGGAATTACTGTTCAGGTATTACTTCAGAGGATGAATGAGGATGATTTGTACGACTATAAATGAAGTGTAGTCTTGTACAGTCTCAGTTCAACCATTCCTGAGATGCGTGGTTAACTGAAACCCAACCACCCAAGAACACCGGTATCCACAATCTAGTATTCAAATCCGTATAAAAGTGCCTGCCTTTACTAGGACTTGAACGCTGGAACTCTCGACTTCCAAATCAGCTGATGTGGGAAGATGCATTCACCACTAGACCAACCCAGTGGGTTTATAACAGATATTGGTCAATACAAAATTCACACATCTTACATGAATCGCCACTGCACTTACAGAAGGTAGGGAGGGTTTGGTATTTTTTTATGAAATCCTTCCATGGTGTTTTTGGATGCCAAAAACACCATGGAATTTTTGTTAGAAATGTTTTGTGATTGCATGATCACAAAAGGTCTGTAGCCCCCTCATTCCCCTGACTTATATTCACCTAACTTCTTTCTCTGGGGTCTTTTGAAAGGACATGTATATTGAGCAAACCCAAGTACTCTACAAGACCTGGAGTGAGCCATTACTTCACAGACAAATTCCATCAGCTCTGATGTCCTACGAAGGGTGTCAAAAAATCTGGTGTGAAGGGTTCACACACCTACCTTCAGGAAAATGGTGGACATTTCCAACACTTGCTGTGAGACATTATTGTTGTGCATAACTATATTCCACGAATCAAATGAAATGTAAGTATCTCTGTGTTATAGTCCATAGAGGAATTACAATGTATAGTATCATGATGTGCACAATAAAATGTTCACACTGTATTTTTAACAGTTCCTCACAACCAACATTATAAAAACGCCACTAGAGTATAAAAAATACAGTATAAAAACGCTACTGTCTCACCTACATTTGCACTTTGTATTCACCTACATAACCTTTTGTACATTTACCTTTTATCTTCTCCATTGGGAAAATGCTTGTTACCCAGGACAATTTTTAGTGGAGCAAATGGGTAAAAATACAGGGACTGTAAAGCAGATATTGAAGAAGTCACCACTATAGTACATTTGAGGTCTGTAATTTTCAGGAAGCAATACCCTTCTAATCAGCAGATCTAACATTTTCTTTGAACTGCAGTTCAAAGCATCAACAGAACTTCATACTATAATCTGATATTTAAATTATCTTGCTACTAAAACTGACTAGCAGAACATTATGAGAATCTTAAAAAACATTGTACACTCAACCTTGTTGAGAAGGTAATTTTGTATTTCTTACAAGAAGATAATGAAGAATGTTTCGACTGGATTGAATCTTGCTTTGATTCAGGTCAACAGTGATCCACCTATGATTTTTACCCAAAATGATCTTATTAAGCATGTTATCTTCATTGGTGTGCAGAGAGACTAGGAAGCACAAACTCAATCAATTCATTTTGTGTTCCTCAATTAATTGTCTGGACATTCAGTATGAGTATATTTTAATTCAAGTTCTTGTGCATTAAGCTGTGAGCTAAACCATAAGACACTAATAAAACTGCTATTCTATCATTATCTACCTATCAATTCAAACAATTTCCTTCAACTGCAACTCTACTGGGTCAGTCGCAAGCTATTCAGGACAAAAAATGCACATTTATTGTCATTGTTAACAATTTTTCAAGGTCCTTAAGACAAATTATAAACCCAACCCCATTTGAGAATTAGTTTACACGACAAATGATTCTCACTGAAAACAGAAAACATTATTTGATGAATATCCTTTGGAGGAAGTGCTTTTGCCTGCAAAAAAGTGTCAAACAGCATGCTGCTCTTCTAATGTACACTTCTCAATTATCAGTTATGGCTGTCCTTTTTAAAATGAACTGAGCATTCACATGCTACCTTGAGAAACAACTCAAGTTGGGGTTAATGTCTGTCTAGGACCAAATTATTCATGTCCCCTTATACTACAAGGTCTACTGACACTTTAGCAATGACAAGGTTTCCTAATCATCACACTTTCAAAAACTAATGAACTATGGAAAACAACAATTTCAGGATGAAAATTTACATTTACTTTAATAGCATGTAAACAGATTTGCATTAAAAGATAACTGAAACTCAAAGAACAAAGAATATCAGTAACATAGGCATCAGATCCAGTCAAAATAATAAAACTTTCAACTTTGTTTATATTTGGTCTAAATGCTATCAACCATTCAATCATCAAAAGAGATTACAGAAAGTAAATACAAAAAATAAATGCATTAATAAAAAAAATAAGAGAAAAAATCTTTTTACTAAATTAAAAAACCAATAAAAAACAGATAAAAAAATTGAAATAAAATAGAAAAAATTACCTCATTTGGAAGTCTTCTGTAGAAATCTTTAATATTCTTTAATCTAGAATAAAATTCAGCAAACTCATTTGGCCCTGAAAGTGCTGCAACTTCTTCTTTTCTTAAGCCATCTTTATCTTCATAAAGTTCTTTTAAATTGTTTGTACTTTCCATGTATTGCTAAAAAACAAATAAATTTAAAAAAAAGTTAATTCCCCATTAATTGATATGACTATTTTTAAATAACAGAATTCAAAAACAAGGTTAAAAATTAAATTTAATTATGGTGTTTTGTAAAATTCTAATAAATAAATAGGAAAACACTGGTACTAACATAATATGATTTCCATACTACAAATTTAATTATACAAATCAGCATAATTATATGGAGTTTAAATTAAACACTTCTGCAGATTAGTAAAAAGAGAATAAATTACATTCTTGGGATGTAATTTTTTTTATTTCAAATGTATGTGAAATTCAACAAAAATTTTTAAATTACTCTAATTATTTTTTTTGGGGGGAATGCCATTTATAAGTACTTGAATGTAGTAAAATATTTAAATTCTATGTTATCATCAAAATCAAGATTTGAATGTTTGATGATTTTTTCATATTAACCTCAAAAAAGATTAAAAAATATTTAATGACACTTAATGGTTGAATTTATTTTCATCATTAAATATATTATGCAGTTTTCAACAAAGTGGTATTATAAAAAAACAAACATCAAGAGTAACGGTAGTACAAATTTTCAATTATTTTATATATCATATCTAAATTGAAATTGATAAGACCATTTAACTTATCTCTGAAGTGAAAATCTAATAAATTAAGGCATTTTATTTATTTTCAAAGATATAGACCACAGGAAGGATTATAAAAAAAAAAAGTTTAATGAGGTTCTTGATCTATTTTTTTTTTAAAGGGAACAAGTCTCAAATTAATAAAAATTTCTGAATTATTTCTTCAAAGTGAAATGGGAAAGAACCTTCTTAAGTTCACTGCAGTAAAAATGTAACAAATGATTTCTTTAAAAATGGCACAATACAAAGGGCTCTAGGAAAGTGTTGCAATATGATGGAATGGATCACAACAGGCGGTTACAATATAGTGCATGTTTAGACAGGGCTGTGCTTGGAGAGTACTGTCCACATCATACAACAATATTTAGGTGGTGCCAAGAGTTAGAAAGTGGAGATTTTGGCTTTGAGGATGCTCCACACACAGATTGCGTTGCTGCAATATGAAAGATGTCTGAGACTGACAGGCATCTGACCTAACCAACAAATAGAAGTGTCCTTCGGCAATTCTGCGAGATCACCTTCAAGTTAGAAAGCTTTGTATCCTTTGTGTGCCGTGTAACCTAACCTACAATCAGATGGAATGTCATGTTTCATGGTGCCATAAAACACTGAAAGTTTGAAAGTGGGAAATCTCCCTGTGTGTGGTGCTGTGATAGGTGACAAAACTTGCTATACTATTATGATGTCCCAACCAAGGCTCAGAACTAAGTGTAATTGTTTGAAGATGAAGAAATCTCCCGTGGCAGTTCGAAAATCCTGATCAGTGAAAAAGAGAATGGTTGCCATACTTTTTAGCATAAGGAGAATTTTGGAGCAATATGTGTTGGAAACTCAAAAGACAGTTACAAGGAAGTGGTGTACAGAGGAATTCCTGCCTAATGCTGTCGAAGCTCTCAAGAAGCTACACCTAAACTCAAGGATGGACACTAATTACACTAACGCTCCAGCACACTGCTCTAAAGTTTTCTCTGAATATTTGGCAGGCACTACAATAAAACTATTAGAGCACCCTCCCTACAGTGCTGATCTTGCACTATGTGACTTTGCACTGTTCCCCCAGTGAAGGACAGACCAAAAGGGAGACATTTTACAAGTGATGATAAACTCCTAAGGCTTTCAGATGACAAGTGTTCCCAGATCTCCGATGAAACATGGCAGTGTTTCTTTGAAGACTGGTTTTGAAGAATGAAGAATTGTATAATGTGTTATGGTTATTTTGAAAAATATATAAGATAAAGTCGTACTACAAAACTTTCCTAGTGCCCTTCGTAACTTTAAATTATGGCCGATTTTAAAAAAGTAAGTAAAACAAAGATTTTGAATTGTTCAGCCTGTGAACAACAATCTAACTAAATGCTGTTAGATTCTTGAAAAAAATCCAATTAAACTTATATTTAAAGGTATACTTGACACAATTTACATAAGTCTGTAGACTAATACTCAAATCCTGTTATCCAAATGTTTCAGTCTCTCTAACCCGACCATCCCAATTCCAGGTCTTTCTTTGGCATAATACGAGGTCTGTTCAGAAAATACCCGAACTTTATTTTTTTAATCTTTATTATTAATTTTATAGATTATTGGTCCTTGTCCCCTTCAAAGTTCTCCTCCTCTCCCCTATTCACAAACTTTTCACAATAGCGTTTCCACTTCACAAAGCAGTCCTGGATAGCTTCTCCTGGTCTTTTTGTGGATTTTTACATAACTGTTGTAAAAAGCTTTGCTAGTATGCACAGTTCACTGTATCACCTTGTGGCAAGAATTCAAAATGCACAAATCGAAAAAAATAGAGAGCATCACTTTGAAATTGGATTGAGACTGGATTTGGATTGGATTGAGGATTGTGTTTTTTAAGGTATGAAGATTCTTTGCCAATTCATTGTGATAATTGATTGAACTTTTGTCTCAATGTCATAGCCGTAAACCCAGCTTTCATCTCCAGTTATGAACCTTAATTTGTGTGAATGTTTCACTGTCATTGGCTTGTTGAAGAAGTTTCCGACAAATGTCCATTCAATGCATGTTCAAATTTTCAGTCAAAATGTCATGTCATGATTCAACTGAGATGCTAACCTCTCTGCAAGTTTTATGACAGTCAATCAGCAATTTGCACGCACAGGATCATTGATTTTCTGAATATGGGTGTCATCAGTTAAAGTCTTCCTGGTTGTGGGTCATCTTCAATTGAATGTCAACCACTTTTAAATCGTGAAAACCATTCTTAACATTGCGTACAACCCAGAGCATCATCTTCATAATCTTGTTTCAAAAGTTGAAACATTTCTGTGAAATTTTTCCCCAGTTTCATACAGAATTTTACATTGTATTGTTGCTCCCAAAAATCGCACTTTAAAAAAACCGCTGCTAACACTTAAATTGCACTCAAATAACAATAACACAAAAACTAAATGAAACAATCCAACATATCCAAGAACATGACGTTAAAGAGGAGGTTATGTGGAACACAATGCTGCCAACTGTGGGCCACTAAATATCTCCGTTGGCACACAATTAAAAATGTTAGGTTATTTTCTGAAGACCTCATATGTGTATTTTCTCTCATCTTCTTTTTCACAGTCAATCTATACTCCTCCTTCAAATTAGTTGGGAAATCCATGGTTGGTATAACAATCTTTACTAATCAGGTAAATTTTTTTAAGTATGCTCATTTACGCTCTTTTACCAGTTTTAAAGAAAAGTACAGCATTACTTTTGGTTGTACAGTGGGATTGGGAGGTGAAATTGAATTTTCTTCACATTTTGAGGTATGAAGAGTACGAAATACCATTCACTTAAAATATAATTTCCTTATACATATAAACCAAAAAAATTGTGGTTTGAAAACTACTATATCAATTTAAATTGAAATTGAAATATGCTGTATAGTAGTGTATCTGAAGCTGTGCATGTGAGAATTTGGTGAGTCATTCTTGAGTTATGCTCAATTGTTCAAAAAGAATTTGAAAATTTTGTGACTATCATCTCCAAAACTATTACATAAATTTCATTAAGATTTATATATGCTGTAGTAGTGTATCTTAGTTATGCATGTAAAAATTTCATGAATATTGGTTAAGTCTTTCTTTTGTTATGCTTCATTTAAGGTCAACAACAGATAACATAACCTCAATTTGAAGTCAAGTCGATTTGGTGTACTTTTCATACATGCTTAAGCAGCGAGTCATAGTAGTAAGCAAGTTTAAACTTGATGCTTGTGTATAAGGTTTAATTATTTCATCAAATTATGGTTATAATAATTTTCTTATAATATTTTCCAGAAAATATATTTTTATATTAAATATTAAAAAAAATTATTACCTTTTAGTTTTTCTTTTAATTTATGTTTTGTGTATTTCTTGTGTGAAAAATATTACAAAATAAAATAAGGAAATGTCTCTTGTGCAGAACTGTGCAAAAGACTGACTTTCGTTATTTTATATTGTATATTTAAACAATTTTTTTTTTAATTTCTGGTGTGTTGCAATCTGTTTACTTAGCATTCTGCTTTCTACTTATAGTACGGATATTAACTAAATCCTTTTTACTAGCCAAGTAAAGAGGATTAATCATAAAGTATCAAATGTTATAAAGCTCTCAAGAACTAAGGTAAAAATTACTTTCTTTGGATTTCTTCTTACAACTATCACACAGAACAAATGTAATACTGGATTTATACCTTTTTCCTTCTTCATTTTTTTAAAACTTTTTTTATCTATTTGAGGAGAGAGCTATCACCAGGTATCTAAAACCTATTGTACTCCTGTTTTCAAAAATGATATTTGATAATATTACAAACCTGAGTATCAAGTGATAATCTTTATTCTTTCATTACTTCTCATGGCTATTAAAATGTATCTTTCACACATACAGATTATTGGCTTTTTTTTTTTTTACCAGTTACTACTTCTTGTGGCTGGACCTGCTTTTATTACAAATACAACCCCAAGAGAATATATTAACAATTTCTTTAAAAAATGATTGTAAATATATAAAATATGTGCATATTAACACAGTTCCTAAAATTTCATGTTACTGACTCTAGAATTATAGAGATACTTTCAACAAACACACACACACACACACACATACACAATAATAATAATAAATTAGAAATTTAATAATAGAAATTAGTTACAGTAAAATTACTTACATCCAGCAGCATTTTTAGTCTATGATCTGAATTGATAGTTTCTCTGTACTGAAACAAAGAGAACGAATATAAAATAACCAAGGAATTAATTCCTTATCAATTATTACAAATTAATTTTGAAGTTTCTCAGAAGTTTCAGGATGTTAAAATTTCAAAGGAAGGTAAGCAAAAATAGAATTACAAGTAGCAAAGATTTATAAGAAAATAGAATTTTACAACTAAAATAATTTATCCCTTAAATTATTAAAAAATACCCCTCAAATTTGAGCCTCCGTACTATAAAAAGGGAGCCCTGCAAAAAAAGTTATTTTATATGTATAAATAAAATAACATTAACAAATTTACATTTTGGAAAAAATTTTGGGTGCAGATCAAATATTATGGAGAACCATGTAAAACAACACCCAACAATAACTGGTTCTGCAACTTGTAAATGCAATAAGATTCCCCTTAACTAGAAAGTATTTCTTCATAAGACTTAGGTCCTCAAATTCTGAATAGAATATGAGAATTTGTATGGAGAACCATACAAAACAAGTCAAATATAGTACAAGTTAAGTAAATGCCATTATAATAGTGGCCAACTTTAAACCGTTGGACCTCCTCATTTGGAAGAGGAGGCGGTGTACCAGGGGAATAAGTAAAGCAGAACCAGAGGAATGGCTCCTTCAAAGGTGGTAAAAGGAGTGGGATCAATCAAGGAAGGATAAATGGATCTATAGACTGATCCCAGACCTCCAAAGATGGCTTCACAGCAGCAAGGGAACTGTGGTTGATTGAACTGTGAGTTGACCCAGTTCCTGACTGTCACAGTTCCTTCAAAGCATACCTGTGCATGTGTTCATTGAGACCATCTGCTAAGTGTGGTTACTGTGGAAGGGAGGATATCAAAGAGTACACTGTGCTGGAATGCAAGTTTTTGCAGCAGTGGGAAGCATGCCTGAGAGAATTTGGCACCTTCAATAACATCACGGGGACTATGCAGAAGAATGAATGAATGTGTTGAGGATGGTGTCAATTATCTAAACAAAGATGGTGAAAGAAGATCAACAATAAAAACTTCCTGCATAGCGGAAGAAGTGCAGGGATGAATACCTCCTGATTTTTCCTCAGGGTTGTGTTTATAATTAAAGTAGGTCCAGCCCAAGTATTAGTAACAGATTAAAAAAATTTTAAAAAAAGTCTGGGAGAAAAAATTAAGATGTCCTTTGAGGTGTTTTTTTTAAAGTTAGGAACAGGAAAAAGTCGCAGGGACTCAAATCAGGTGAATAAGGTGGTTGAGGAACTACAGGAATGTTTTTATTTGCCAAAAGCTCATTAATTGGAGAGTGCAGTGTGACAAGGTGGATTGTCATGATGCAGCATCCCAGTTGTCTTTGATGGCTGGTCTCATGTGGGCAACTCTTTTCCATAGTCTTTCAAGAATTTCTCGGTAAACATATAGATTTACATCCTAGGCAAAAATTCCTTATGGACAATGCCATTACTATTGAAAAAACAAATTAGCATGGTTCTGATTTGCTCATTTTTGCTTTTTTGGGCATCAGAGGGAGTTAGAGTGTGATAAGCCTTTCACATTAGCCACTATGTGTCTGAAATTCCATGATTACACTTTTAAACAAATTTATAAATGTAACCTTTTAATGGAAAACATCCAAAAATATTCTAAAATTAAATGAAGTACTATTCCTGAGTTAAAGTTTTCAATGATTTTAACTATTGAACATACATTATATTTAATCATATTCTCATGGAATGGAGGCGGAAAGTGTATATTTCATTTGTCAACCTAGAAAAGGCATCTGACAGAATTAGATGGGATAAATTATGGCTATTTTGAAAACTGATCAACTGAAAAATAAGGGAGTTGACGAAAAGAGAGACGCCTAATAAAAGAGCTCTACTATAACTATAGAATAAAAGTGAGGGGTAGGAGATAAAATGACAGGAAGAATAGGGACTGGAAGGGGAGTGAGGCAGGAATGCTACACGTCACCAACACTGCTTAGTATATATCTAGAAGAAATAGTTTTGCTGATGACATGGTGGTACTGGCGGAGAGTCCAAGTTAACTAAATGAAATGCTTGACAACTTGAATTAAGCATTCGAAAGTCAGGGTATAAGGCAAACAGAAGACAAAATGTATGGTATTAGGTGAAAAAAGGAGAGGATGATGATTAATATCTAATCTTCATTTCAGAAAGGAAATGAAGTTTTAGAGCAGGTGAAAAAATATCAGTACTTGGGGAGCTTTATAACTGATGATCTGACTTGCACAGTAGAAATTAAAACAAGAATATCAAGAAGTAAACATACATTTAATAAGAAGGAAAGACAGAGTGTGGAGAGTTAAACTTAGCTTTAAGGAAGAGATTAATGAAATGTTTTATTTGGAGAGTGATGTTCTATGGAGCTGAGACATGGACGATGCGAAAGGCCAACAGAAAATGAATTGAGTCTTTTGAGAAGTGGGTGTGGCGCAGAATGATAAATATTAGAAGCCAAAAACATGTAACAAATGAATAAGTACTAAGGAGAGTAGAAGAGAATAGGAAAATGCTAAATGTGAGTGAATATAGGATAAGGAACTGGCTAGGATATTGTATAAGAAGAAACTGTTTATTAATGGATGCAACAGAAGTCTTGGTGAATTGAACCAATATTATTATTATTTAGCACATCAGAAGCATTATTTCACACTAAATCCAAATTTAGTTTGCAAAAGTTGCACACAACAGAGTCCACGATGAACCCCCATCTCTGTAAGTTTGTCCTGTATCTTGTGACGCTGAGTGCAACCTATTCAGAGATCTCCAAGTTGTCCATTCCTATTCATGCCCAGGGAAAAGTTCTTCACTGGGTGTTTTCCATCGTTTCAGATTATTACCCCTTGCATGCTACAAAGTAAGTCTCACTTGCTTGGGTGCCTGCAAGTTCCTGAGTGGTCATCAGAAGACTCTTTCTTGAGCTAAGCATGGCCTTGCTGGTTCATAGCTATAAAAAGGATGAGTTTGGGACTTTAAACCCTTAAACTTATTCTTATGAGCCGCCAAACAAACAATTCTCCATTTTTTTTTTGCAATAACCATTGCCATAATATAATTAATAAAGAATAATTAAAAATTTGCAAACATAAATATATTGTTTATTCAGTCAGAGATGTGTCCAAATTTCTGAACATACACAAATCCATAAATATTGTTTTTGAGATGTTTGACTTATGACAGGAAGTTGGTTTAATAGGAGGTTTAATATACAAACTGAAACCCCTAACTGCACAAAGATCTCCATTTGACAAATGATAAAATGCTTTGTTTCTATTCAGATGGTAATCATACTAATCAAGACACTACATAAGGGTAAACAACAGATTAATGCAGATGTAGGTTAAATGATAGGACACAGATTTTCGTGACAGTGAACTGAAGACAGATTGTGGAATATAAAAGGGACTGCTGATACACACATAAGGTCTATACATTCAAAAACATGAAAGGATAACAAGAAAAAGTATGAACAGTAGAACACATGGTAGTTTACTTTTATCTAAGTAACATTTAGTTGAAGTTATTCACCTGTTGTTCAAGCAATGAATGTTATAATTCAGCTTGTAGTTTTAATGATACTACAACTTACTTACTACAATTTTCTTTTTAAAAGGGTGCATTAAAATAAAATACTTGAAAATTCTTTGTCATATATAAACAATATAACTTCTGATAAACAACTTTGACATCTGCAAGGATTGATGAATAAACATTTTGTTATCAAGCTGAAGAAACCTATTGATATTATGTTCAATCACAGTGTTTCCTTTTTACTCTTTCCTTTTTCCTGTTTAGCCTCTAGGAATCACTGTCCGGTATTACTTCAGAGGATGAATGAGATAAGAGTGTAAATGAAGTGTAGTCTTGACCAGTCTCAGGTTGACAATTTCTGAGATGTGTGGTTAATTGAAACCCAACCACCAAAGAACACTGGTATCCACAATCTAGTATTCAACGTATAAAAGTAACTGCGTTTACTACTTAACTTGAATGCTGGAATTCTTGACTTCCAAATCAGCTGATTTATGAAGACGCGTTCACTACTAGACCAAACAGGTGGGTTTCTTTTTTACTCTTGGGAATGAAATTTAATATGTAATATAATAGTACACAATATAACCATCAAAGGATTTATGAGGGCAAATTTTCATAACATTATAATTACAAGTAAACAAATATAAAATATAAATAACATACAGAAAACAAACTAATACAACCGAACACACACTGAAATCAATGTAAAACTACAAAATAGTAATATCATGTACTGGTCACCATGGACCAAAATAGCAGCAAACATATTATTACTTTCCTCATAATAATGGGATGATGCCATCGTAATTGATGGCATCATTATAATGGCGAGATAAATAAAAAGTTCGCAAAAATTTTTATTACAACCACAATTTAAAAAAAAAAGAAATTCCTAGTTTTGCAGAATTAGCAAAATTAATAGGCACTAGTTTGATAAGCATATGTTTTGGATAAATTAAAAATAGTTTTACATCAGCTATTTGACTATCACAAACTCCTTATCAGTTTTATATATATATATATATATATATAATATTATTTTTTAAATTAAAACATTTATTCATTTTAATGATAAATGTCTAAAAACTGCAGAATAACAGAACACTCATTTTAGAAATATTTTATGATCTTGTAAACAGTGATAAATATTGTTTTATCAAAATTAGTTGATACCAGTTGAAATAGGTTTTTATAATAATTAAATTATGGGAAACCTAATTTAACACAAAATTTATCTTCACTTAAAAATTCACAAAACTAACGGTATAGAGTTCAGTGGAAATAAATAAATGTATACAAAATATTTCCAGAAAGGAAGTACTAAATATTCCCTTCTTAACACCACACTGTAAAAAGTACTATTTGCCATTTTTAAATAATTATTCAAAATTTAATTTAACTTAAAAATATCAAATTCAACTGCTACAGGAAACTGGAAATTAGAAGTAGAAATATTGTAAAAACTGTTCCACTACCATAAATTTTTTAAATCTTAACTTAAGTAGAAATTTTTGTGTAATTAATTTTAGAATCTTTGATTAAATTCTATTCTGTGGGAGAGGATTAAGTTTTGCAGAAAGACCAAAATTAATGGTGATTAGGCTACTCGGCACATAGATAAGAAAATAGGCCAGATCTTTGACTTCTATAACCTTTTAAGGCTATCTAGTACATTTTTCTTGACAAGTCAAATTTACATAAAATAAACAATTTAAGTTTGGTGTCACTTTAAAGGATAAAACTCTAGATTTCTAGCAGCTTATTTAAAAATATAATGAAATAGTTTCGTTAGTCATATATAAAATATTCTGTACATTATATACCAGTTTATATGAAGACTTAAGTTTTTTGTCGGGCTCGAATTTAACCGAAGGTTGAGATGCCGTAAGCGGCCAGGGAAAAACGATAGCATCAAAAATTAAGGTTATTTTTCTTAAATTACTGTTATTAAATTTTTGTAGAGTCGGACTGGGTCTCCTATTGTATATATAATCATATAATATGCGTATGTCTTACTTTTGTAATGTTGCTTTGTTAAGGTTATGTAGAGTATCACCATAGGTAAATAATTATTCAGTAGTTAGATAAACTCAAATAGATGTTCACAATTCAAAATAACATGATAAAAAATAATAATTCTGTATTCAATAAAAACATCAAATCATAAGCACAGTTTACGATTACCAAAACAAAATAAATAATTTCGGTTACATGACACTTACACTGGATTTCTTGTGTAACATTTCCTTTACCATAGCATCCATTAATCTCTCCCTCTCTTCATGATATCTTCTTTGCTGTTCTAAAATTGTCTCCATTTTGTACAACAGAATTCCAAAGCGTTCTGAAAATGAAGTGAATAAATAAAATTCCACAAAAATAATTCAAATCAAAAACACAAACACACTACTCTGGCACGCTAAAATGAGTAGTACTGTAGTTAACTACTTCCTCCTGATTCGTTCAATTTCAACAGTTCAAACGAATGGATGAATTACCTTAATTAAGGTAATTTTGAATGGATTCTATTTTTTAAACTATACTTCATTATTAAGAACTCTAACGTGCTACAAATAAATTTTAAAGGAAAACATGAGATAAATGAAATGAAAAAATGCCTGACATCTGTTAGGAATCAAATCAGAGACTCTCCAACATAAATAACTAACTGGCCCAATAACATCAACTGGCCGACCGATACCAGAAGATGCTCTTAATCGAAATATAGGTGTTCCAACTTAAAAGTCTATCATTATTTCAGAAGTAATTAGTTAATACTATATTTCAGTTTTTCTTTAGAATGATTATATTGATTTGATGCAACATGGTTGTATTGAAAATAATGATTGTGATAGTAGAGGAAGTTAGGTATCGGATCTCTAACGCGTCTTCCCAAATCTGCTGATTTGGAAGTCAAGAGTTCCAGCGTTCAAATCCTAGTAAAGTCAGTTATTTTTTCACGAATTTGAATAGTAGATCGTGGATACCGGTTTTCTTTGGTGGTTGGGTTTTCAATTAACCACACATCTCAGGAATGGTCAAACTGAGACTGTACAAGACTGCACTTCATTTACACTCATTCATCCTCTGAAATATTATTTGTAAGGTAATTACCGGAGGCTAAACAGAGAGAAAAAAGTATCGGATCTTGTCAATATACGAATTTTATTTGTGCTTAAGTGAATATTTTGACAAGGTATTGTATTTGCTTCGTACTGTTAACTCAAGAGTTTGATACAAATACCTCAGTATTAAAACATGATTTTGAAAAAAATCAATAGAGTTACTTTATTGTAAAATTCTGAATCTCAAAAATTAAGTTCAGATGTTTGGAGTTAGAACCTAAATAAATAGATCTTCTGAGGGTCATTTTTCATTAACTTATTTAGGTTTTTCAATATAAAGATTCATTATTAAAAACTGTAAATCTATATTACAGTAACTATAAAACTGTGAAATGTGTAATTTTTGTTTACTGGTAGAACATAAAATTACTAATTCATTTTTAAACTTTGATACCACTAATCAACACAAAATTTGTACCTAAGATGTAACACAACTTTTCTTTCTATAATTTGGGTGCTGATTTCAAATATGCTACTGAAATTGTGTTACCACCTAAAGTTTTTACATAAATCATATATTTGTAAGAATTTTTTATAATAAACTCATTTTGATCAACTACTGGTTATGAATAAATTAAGAATAAGAATAAGTTTCTCTATTTTTACTTCTAAATAATATGCAATGCTTAATAAAGAAATAATATGTTAAAAAATTATGATATATTAGAAAAACTGAAGTTGTTGCCTACTAAGAGCTTAAAATCTTATTCAGTCTAGTTTCCCTTGAGTATTGTTTCACAGAGTTATTAGTGTTTTGCTATATTTTCATCAATTCTTTATAATACAAAAGCAATTTTTCTTGTTTTTATTTGCTACAATATGGCTTCTGCAAAGTTTGTGGATGTTCAAATCATCCAGACAATTTTTCTTATGTCTGTGATAAATTTATGACTAAATCTCAAAGAAAGACTATTTCTGAGTTGATAAAAACATAAATTTTATTTTGATTTTGCACTTGGGGATCACGATAAAATCTGGGCGCTTCATGTTATTTGCATATTGTGCTCAGTAACTCTAACTGAATGGTTGAAGGGGAAATAAAAAGCCATGCCATTTGCTGTACCGATGCTTTGGCGTGAACCTAAGCATCACTTCACAGACTGCTACTTTTGTATGTCAAATATATTTGGATTTTCATTCAAAAATAGAAAGTCATAAAATATGCAGATGTATCCTCAGCTCTAAAGCCAGTATCACACAGAGAGAAGTTATGTTTACCTGTACCACGATCTAATCTAACATTGGTAGAACAATTTGAAAATGAAGCTGAGGATGTATAGAATGTTGAAGAATTTCTTCCTGCATCTGGTGAGAAATCTCCTCATTTAATTCAACATGAATTTAATTATTTAGTTTGTGATTTAAAGTTATCAAAGAAGCAAGCTGAACTTCTCGGGTCTAAACTGCAACAGTGGATGGAATCTTTTTGCGGAAAAAAATTCCCTGCAATGTATAATCTTCGCTTATGTAAGGTAGTAGCCAATTTCATTCTTTTGCTCACATTTTACCAATTCTACTGTAAATAAAGATATGATACATTCAGTTTCACATCAAATAAGATTGTAAGCAAAATTTCAATTGTCTACAATGAATAATCTTTGCTTATGTAAGTTAGCAGCCAGTTTCATTCTGCTGCAATCATTATAACAACTATACTGCAAATAATGATATGAAACATTCAGTTTCACAATTATTAAAATGGAAAGCAAAATTTCACAATCTACAATGAATAATCTTTCATTAAGGAAGCTGGCATTTCATTAAGGATGCAACAGCTTTTTTATAATTTAATAAAAATATAGAAAAAAATAATCTAATTGAATTAAATAATATAAATATACTTAAGAAATTGAAAATGTTGATGCATAAAAATATTTAGTTATATTACTATAATACAAAAAAAAAGGAATGAATATGTCACCATGAAAGATGGAACATTGTGGAAAAACTATTTTTTATCAAACATATTAAATTAATTAAAAATATAACAAAAAATATATCAACTCTATCAATGCATATTTGTACTAAAAATAAATAAAATATTAAATGAATAATACATCACTGCATTTTATAATTTTGGGCAAAGGCATGTGGCACGTTGTCTACTAAAACGCAGTAACCATTTACATTAAACTTTTAGTTAAAAAAAAAAAAAAATAGAATTTGTACCCGGCTTTGCACGGGCTTTGTTCATTAACTTCGTAGTCCTTTCTTTTACGGGAAAAACAAGATAATATTCGAAAACATAATAATCTTAACAAAATAACTTAAATTCTTTTATGCTGTCTTTATTTTATTATTGCAAGATTTTTGCAGTTAAAAAAAAGAAGAAAAATCCTTACAATAAGCATAAATAAATAAATAAAGAACAGTATTTAAATTAAATAAACAATTAAATTGATCGCTACATAATTTAAAAAATATTGAAAAAATTTTCACCTGATCTGAGTAGTGTAAACTTTCTTTTAAAAGATTCAAAAAGTTGTAGAAAATAACAGCCTGGGTGTTGGGTACCACCTTGGACTATAGTGATTTGGACAATAGCATGTTTTTGCCACTCCTTGTTGGGGATAGCCAGCTACAATGTCTAGGGATGTCTGGTTACCCCTTATTTATTGACAACTCCAGCACTTTAAAAATCAAATATCCTATTACAGAGGCCTAGTAGTCAAGAAATGTTTGCCCCATTACACCTCACATAGTTCTGCTTCCTGAGAAGATAGTGGGCTCTGCTTGCTGGGAATTGAAAACCAGCATAGATTTTTTTTAATTTCATGATTTAATAATCTGTACTACAGTCAGAGTTGATATGTCTTGAGTTGAGTTGAGTAGTCAGTGGAATAAGAATTATCAGATCCTACTGAATTGAGGGTATAGCATGCAGAAAGGATATAACAAAGGATCGTCTTGTTTATTGTTATTGTAGCAAATGTTAATGTGTGGCTTCATTTGCTTAATTTGACAGTAATTTTTTTTTTTAATGAGTTTGATTAACTTGGTTTATCTTTCTCCATTATATTTAAAAACAAAAATTTTTTAGACATAGGTTGGCTTAGAATATTGATGCACCACAAAACAGCTGGTGTATAATGATTCTAACCTCAACTCCATTGGTGGATATAAGATTCCCTTGTGTTTTGATGTACTGCTTTTTGAAATGTTCAAGAAATAGTGAAATCATTGTGTTTGAGGAATGTACGGTAAGTTAAATTCATTTTTTGGTAATTTTTAGGAATTTGACAACAAATAAAATAAAATAAAAATTTGATTTAATTAATGTAAAATAACAATAATTAACATTATTGAATTTAGTTTAAAAATTACTTTTGTTATTAATAAGCTGTATGTAATTCGTGTATTTAGCTTAAATTAGATGAGGTTAGTGAGTGAAGCAAGCATAGGTTATGTTTTGTTAGTTTTTTGTTGATATTTGTTCATTAGATGTATGTATTCATTTTATACATAAAATGTATGTTGGATTGTTTTTAACCACCTCTAAAAGGGGGAAACTGGAATTAGAGTATATTTGATCATTTTCATTGATGTTGTGGTCTGATTGTCACCAAAACTCGAATTCAGTTGTGAAATTTTGTTTGGAAAGTAAATATTGGGGTAAGTAAATATTGAAATCTTGTAATAGGCAAAATAGGAAGGTGCACTCTAATTTTCATGGTTTCAGGAATTCCCTTTTATATTTTCACTCAAGTGAGATAAATTAGTTATAGGGGTTTTGCATTTTCAATTAATATTCTATAAGTGCTGGGAACATTCAATTGATATTTTTCTACTAATTGTTGAGGTACTAATTCTATGTGCATATAAAGAATAAGCCAACTAAATCGCTCATTACAATTTTTTAGCTTCAGCCATTTGTTGAATAGCTTGATTGTAAGAGTTAAGTGAAGTTATTTAGGAAAGGAAAGAAAAATTAGTTTGGTTAACCATTTCCAAAGGATTATAAAAGAGATTTAAATTAAGCATAACATTTGTTTATCCAAAAAACAAATAATTCAGCTAGTTGTAAGTGTAACATATTGTTAATTTACACTTATAAAATTTTGAATGTAAAATGGTGCATGCTTATATTGTTCTGATGGATCGGTTTGAAAATTCCAAGTTTTCAAAATGAATGGTTATTTATTTTCTATGTAATATAACTTAATTAAAAGTATTTTACAGATGACAGCCTTGGAAAGAGGAAAGAAAATAGATGAATTGCAGAAGAGGTTACTTGATTCAGAAATGTTACGGAATCGTTGTACTCGTAAAGTGACGCTTCTTAAAGACCAGGTGAGTTAAAGTTTTATTATTTTTCTTCTCTTGTCCTCAACACATTGAATAACAACACATTAAAATTAATATTAACTTTTTGCAGGTCATTGCTAAATCATTAGGAAAGTAGTTCCTTAGAAATGCTTACTTCAATTGACGGTTGAAGTTTTTTGATAAAATTATTTGGTGTACTCTATCAAACACTTATTTTTGTACGGCTGTATTATAACGTTTGAATTTTGCAGCTGAATCTGTATCATAGTGAGGGTCATTACAAAACAGATTTTCATTACAATATAGATGATCAACCGATCAGAAGCCTACTCTTTTCAATCAGTGACCTATCAGAAGCGGTTATTATTTAATATATCATCTGTTTTTTTACTTTGTTTTTAATCCAGTTTAGTAGTTAGCAAGCAGAGGCTAATTTGAAATTACATCAGTAGGTAACTATGTTTCTGTATTATACTGTTTGTAATTTTTTTAGTATTAAAAAAGTCTTTAATACTAGTCGATATTAAAGGAAAGGCAGAAATTATGACTAATAACCTATTGCCACAGAAATGTATATTTAATGTATTTTTTGAAAAATTAAAAATAAAATTCTGTTAACAATGTATCCATCATTGATTTAAAACAACAATCCTACCTATTCTACCAGCCTGTTATACTATTCTACTACTCTACTACTCTACTACTCTACTATTATGTGTACTTATATATCAAAATAAATTTTGATGTGGTATGAAATATTTTTATTTTTTTTAAAAATTACACTGATAGACAAAAAAAAATTAATGTTTCTCTATGTATGATACCATTTCTTGAATACATTATGATCTGTAAATACAATTTTTCTATCACCCTTAGTTTTAAATAAATTATGCTTAAAAAAAAATTAAGGAAAAATGTAGTTAAAATCTGTAAAATTTATAATTTTGCATGGCCATACCTGTTTAAGAATGATTTTGCTGATGCTATTAAATAATTTTTCGAGTAAATAGCCTCAGGCACTTCCCGAATTAATGTCCAACAGTAATCGGCTAGCATGTTAATATTCCATTTCCTCTTATAACGGCTTTCCATCACTGAATTGTCTTGGTGGAAACGTTTACTGTGTTCGTTACTTATGTCTCTGAGGTTGTCCAGGAAAAAATCCAGATGCAAGTGGAGGAAATGTATTTTCAAAGACATTTTATAGCTCCGTATGAAGTAAGAAGTTGATTAACAATATCGTGGTAATTGTTAGATTTATGTTTGCCAAGAAAATCTTTGCAAACATCTTAAAATGAAGCCCAAGTTGCACTCTACATTATTTAACATTGATTTAAATACATCACTTTGACCAACTCTCTTATTTGAGGACCAAAAAATATTCCTTCATTAATTTTTCCTTTACTTACGTTTGGAAATTACTGCCTGAAGTACAAAAATCCGGGACTATCCTTCTTCATTGCTTTTACAGAATTTTTCATTAGTCCTAGCTTGATATGGAGAGGGGGTAAAAATATTTTTTTGGGTTCTACTAAGGACTCATGAATAATATTTTTCCCATTTGGAGTTAATTTGTCTAATTTTTTCCACTCTTTGGTAACATAATGTTTATCCCTAGCTCGGCTGTCCCATTTGCAACGAAAACAAATGTACGTAGTGTAGCCTAACTGCATGCATAACAAAATAGCTATAACTTTCAAATCACCATATATGTTCCAGCTATGTTTTTTATAATTTATTTTTTCAAGAATGTCTTTCATCACATCATATTATGTCTCTTCCAAATTAATACCATAAGCGATTGATATCGAAGGATATTTGTTACCATTGTGTAGTAGAACCACTTTTAAACTATACTTGGATAAATCCATGAAAAGATGCCAGTCCTAAGGTTTATGAACTTGTCCTAAATACAACATAACCTCATCAATATTTGTGCAATAAACTATATTATTTTCATCAATAAAGTACTGAGAAAGTTCTTTTTGTCTGTTTTGAAAGCTCAAAATTTTTGTATTTTTTTGAAGTAAATTCCAACTTTGCAGTCTTTATCATAACAGTTCAGGTGATTTTTTGATAAATTTAAATCCCTAACAAAGTCATTTAATTCACCTTGTGATATAAGATGTGGCTTACTGGAAGATAATTCAAAATCAAAATCATTGTTGTCTTCTTCAGTACTACCTGATTCTTCATCGCTGCTTTTGAAACATACATTCACAAGTGGCTCAGGAACTGGAATAATTTCACTGTGAGGTACAGGCCTGATTGCAAATTGCAACCAAGAATTTTTAAAATATGTTTAATATTTTAGAAATTCCAGACCCACATGTTAAAAGCAACAATCGGTTACATGATCCTTTGGTTCACGCCAAACCATAGGTATACCAAATGGTAAAGCCTTCCATGAACCTTTTAGCCATCCTCTTAAATATACAGAACAATTAGTGTGTATTATATGAGGAGCCCATGTCTTATCCTGATCATCAATTTTACACTGTAAGTACAAATGATATGCTCTTTTAATTAAATGTGTAATGTTTTTTCTATTTGATTTTATGGTAAACTCACCACATACATAACAAAAGACATCCACATCATTTACATTTACACAATTTCAAGGCATTATGACACTGCACTATTAACAAATTTAAGACAGCAGCAATAAGACTGAACAAAATTAATTCATTCCTAAATCCAGTGCTTAATACAAACAACACAGTTGTGTTTTCAGCTACATGTTTTGACCTGCACAGACATGATTAATCTTGTCCATGAAGGTTCACTCTTCAGTATTACATATGATGTCATAATATATGACCATCATATGATTTAATTCTTTGTCTAGTATTGTTTATTTATAGTTTACAAATTGTGTTAACAATGTTAAACAATAAAAAATGAGATAACAAAATACAATATAGAAGCATAAAATGCTGAGTTCATATAATGCTAAGTTCATATTCATTTTTAGCATCGAAAACAGATTAAAATCATATATCACTTTTTTGGGAAAGAAAAATTATGTTTATCAGTGCTATTATTTAAAAAAAATATATTTTTTTTTTCTTTCACTTCTCGAATAAAACATTATTTGACCTACTTAATACACTTGCTATCTCATACTTGATTGCTTAGTTAAACTGTACTGCAGCTCAAAAAAACAACTTTTCACATAATTTAATTGGAAATGAATGGGTCATCTCATTACATTTGACTTTGTGGCAAGTAACTTTTATTTTTTATTACTTATTTAAATTTTTTCCAGCTACCATCTCTGGTTCTCAGGTTGCTACATACTATGACAATAAAAAATGTAATAATCTGTTTTAGTAAATACCTCTCGGTGCTGGAACTATGCAGAAAAAACTAATTATCAAATTTTTTGTGATTTTTTTTTTTGTAGTTTGGTATATTTACTTGTCAAATATGTTTTGTAATATTGTACTAGGTAATTTTGTAATTCTATTTAATCCATATTTGTAGCTTAACATTTGAACAAAATTAGTTAACATTGTTAAGTTAGCATTATTAATTTTTAACAGGTTAGAACAACCAGTGAAACAGCTGAACAAGAAAGATCAATGTGTGAAAATTCAATTCAGCTGCTTAGAGATGATTTAACTAATACTAAAGCAAGTTTAGCTGATTGCCATCGTAGAGAAAACCAGGTATTCCTTTAGTTAGTAAATAATTTATGTGTAGAGTTACTGGGATTGATGATTTTAAAAGTAAAATAAAAAATACAGAATATGATGTAACAAGTATTTTTTAATATGTAATTACACCAAATGTAAATGGCATTTATTAGCATAACTCCATTTTTTAAATAACATATCAGACAAATGTTCTCTACTATATTCAATACACTGTTGTATGATATGTAGATCCCCCCCACCTTAGAAAATAGTCACATAGTCATAGGTCTGGAAAATGTGTTACGTTTATACAAATTTGGATATTAGATCGTGGATACCACTCTTCTGTAGTGGTTGGGTTTCAATTAACCACACATTTCAGGAATGGTTCATCTGAGACTTCACTTCATTTCATATATTATATATGTATATAGTATATGTAAGTATAGTATTATTATGTGTATAGTATATATATATAGATATACATTATGTATTACTTATTTATTATATACTATATATATATATTATGCTTTATATTATTTAATATATTCATACATATCATCCTTGCACATTCTCTGAAATAATACCTTATGGTGGTTCCGGAGGCTAAACAAAAAACGAAAGGTCTAGAGAACGTGCAAGCCGTACAGCATCTCCTCCTTTAGAAACCATGCAGCCTGAAAACATTTCTTGAACGAACAGTATGGTGCTCTGATAGTCTAGACTGTTGCTCCATCCTGATGGAACCACACCATATTCAAATCGTTCCTACAATGAACCAGTTCAGGAGCAAGAAAGTCTTGTAACATATTGTTATGTACTGGTCAGAATTGGCTGTCACAAAGTGCCCTTCTCTTCAAAGAAATAAGGACCTATGATTCCAAAACTTGCCAGACAGTTACTAGGATTATATCTAGAACTGGTAGAAAACCTTGGGTTTCAGACGATATATTGCAGCTGATGGATGAACGTAGAAAATCTAAGAATGCTAGTGATGAAGAAAGTAAAAGGAACTATCGGCAATTAAGAAATGCTATAAACAGGAAGTGCAAACTGGCGAAAGAAGAGTGGATTAAAGAAAAGTGTTCAGAAGTGGAAAGAGAAATGAACATTGGTAAAATAGACGGAGCATACAGGAAAGTTAAGGAAACGTTTTGGGGTACATAAATTAAAATCTAATAATGTGTTAAACAAAGATGGTACACCAATATATAATACGAAAGGTAAAGTTGATAGATGGGTGGAATATATTGAAGAGTTCTACGGCGGAAATGAATTAGAAAATGGTGTTATAGAGGAAGAAGAGGAAGTTGAGGAGGATGAAATGGGAGAAACAATACTGAGATCTGAATTTAAGAGAGCATTAAAAGATTTAAATGACAGAAAGACTCCTGGAATAGACGGAATACCTGTAGAATTACTGCGCAGTGCAGGTGAGGAAGCGATTGATAGATTATACAAACTGGTGTGTAATATTTATGAAAAAGGGGAATTTCTGTCAGACTTCAAAAAAAGTGTTATAGTAATGATACCAAAGAAAGCAGGGGCAGATAAATGTGAAGAATACAGAACAATTAGTTTAACTAGTCATGCATCAAAAATCTTAACTAGAATTCTATACAGAAGAATCGAGAAGAGAGTGGAGGAAGTGTTAGAAGACCAATTTGGTTTCAGGAAAAGTATAGGGACCAGGGAAGCAATTTTAGGCCTCAGATTAATAGTAGAAGGAAGATTAAAGAAAAACAAACCGACATACTTGGCGTTTATAGACCTAGAAAAGGCATTAGATAACGTAGACTGGAATAAAATGTTCAGCATTTTAAAAAAAATTAGGGTTCAAATACAGAGATAGAAGAACAATTGCTAACATGTTCAGGAACCAAACAGCAACAGTAACAATTGAAGAACATAAGAGAGAAGCCGTAATAAGAAAGGAAGTTGGACAAGGATGTTCCCTATCTCCGTTACTTTTTAATCTTTACATGGAACTAGCAGTTAATGATGTTAAAGAACAATTTAGATTGGGAGTAACAGTACAAGGTGAAAAGATAAAGATGCTACGATTTGCTGATGATATAGTAATTCTAGCTGAAAGTAAAAAGGATTTAGAAGAAACAATGAACGGCATAGATGAAGTCCTACGTAAGAACTATCGCATGGAAATAAACAAGAACAAAACAAAAGTAATGAAATGTAGTAGAAATAACAAAGATGAACCACTGAATGTGAAAATAGGAGGAGAAAAGATTATGGAGGTAGAAGAATTTTGTTATTTGGGAAGTAGAATTACTAAAGATGGACGAAGCAGGAGCGATATAAAATGCCGAATAGCACAAGCTAAACGAGCCTTCAGTAAGAAATATAATTTGTTTACATCAAAAATGAATTTAAATGTCAGGAAAAGATTTTTGAAAGTGTATGTTTGGAGTGTCGCTTTATATGGAAGTGAAACTTGGACGATCGAAGTATCTGAGAAGAAAAGATTAGAAGCTTTTGAAATGTTATAGGAGAATGTTAAAAATCAGACAGGTGGATAAAGTGACAAATAGATGAAGAAAGAAGCATTTGGAAAATATAGTTAAAAGAAGAGACAGACTTATAGGCCACATACTAAGGCATCCTGGAATAGTCGCTTTAATATTGGAAGGACAGGTAGAAGGGAAAAATTGTGTAGGCAGGCTACGTTTGGAATATGTAAAACAAATTGTTAGGAATGTAGGATGTAGAGGGTATACTGAAATGAAATGACTAGCACTAGATAGGGAATCTTGGAGAGCTGCATCAAACCAGTCAAATGACTGAAGACAAAAAAAAAAATGATACAAAATAACAAACACACAATAAAATTTTTACTAATAAGAAATTTTAACTAGCAATGAAATACACATATAAAAAAAAGAATGTGCATATACGCATTAGCTGTCTATAAAGTAAGAGCGAGTGTGTGTTTACATAACTCGTGTGTTTGTATCGACACATACAACTAGTTTTTTCGTGACACTCTTTTTATTTCAGTTGACTCCCCATCCTGAAGCCTGCATTAAGAAGCTTTGCTTCAATAGTAATTATTTTAGATTTAAAATAAATCTTTTAATCAGACAAACTGCGTGAAATGGACAAACATAAGTTTTACAATTGCATAAATAAATCAAAATCAAAAGAAAAAATTAGTTTCATGAATTTCTATTGAGTTTTAACCAATGTTTTTTAGTTGAATAATGAGCAAAGAATATAAACTTGATTACTACTATTAAATCATTATCATTATTGCCTCAAAACCAGTATTGTAGAGAGAAAATTCACTTTACAATTGTTACTGACATCAATAGAGGGAAAAATATCTGAGAATACAATAAATATTATTTCATTGAAAAAAACACTTAATATATAACCTGCAGCAGCATCAAATTTAAATAAAAACATTTTCAAATCTACAGATTTGAGTTTCTTCCTGTAAATTCTCAGGACATAAAATTAATGATAATTTTTACATAATATTACTGAGTAAGAGGTTACATAATATAATCACAAGCGTTACTTTTAAAAGTTTACAAAATGTTTGAATTAAGTATAAATATAATTAAATCAATATTAATTATAACAATTATTATTTTAATTTATAATAATATTTAAATTAATACTTACTTTTAATAAGGACTTGCAAAGCCTGGTTGTTCAATGGGCCACTATCCAAATGGTATGGAATTACAGTGGTGAGATACTGCAATGTAACCAAGTAAATCCATAAATTAAATTTAAAACAATAAAACATACATAAATTTTTTTATCTTATTTTATCAGTACATAAGACAAAAAAAGTCTCTGGCTTTACAATAGATCTATTTACTTAAGTTTATTGCATTTACTGAAAGTCACTGCACTGAAGTTGGCAATTAAAATAAAACTATAAATCTTTCTGGTATAAAAAAGGAACAAATTGACCTACCAAAAATGGTCTGATCTTAAATTTACTGGTCAGTCTGGTACAAGTGACTTTTAATCAATCAGACTTTAATGAATGTATATTTCCTTAGGTAAATGCAAAATAATCAGGGAAGTATCATGCTCATTATTAATAATCTATCAGAAAATTTTAGTCATGTTCTTGGTAAATATTTTTATTACGCAGCACGCATACATTGTATCCTGATAAAGAAGTGCTATTAAAATTAAACCTTATCAAACTTGGACACCATTTTAAAAAAGAACTGGTTCAATATTTTTACTTAAACAAAAACAAGTATATATTTAGATTACTGAAAGCAATTAGATAATGTTGATCTACCTGCACAAAAGTAAATTTAAAGTTAAATTTTCACAAGAAAAACCTACTTCATTTCTATAAATTTTGACTAGTTCGCTCTCATCCGTAATTAACATTGGAGGACAAACTTATCGTATACAAACAAATGACTTTTCCTGTTATCTTTGAAAATCTTGGTGCCTAAGACAGCAATCTCTAAACGGTCAATCACAAAATCTATACAAACATTTACAAATGTACGAATAAGTTAACTGAAATCAAATAGGGTAAAAATCATAAATGCAATCTAGGATTGATAATCTTCTGTTTTCAGTACAAAGAATTCTGAATGAAAATGCCAGAACTGACAGCTTCTGTACAAGTTCAATCAACAGCCTGTAGTACATCACAAGATTCTCCTTTAGTGTTTTGGACAGGATACTTCACCCACTACTTTATGATGATACACAATCAATTATCATTTTAAAATTAAATCATGTTTATTTTAACTGTGTTTATTAATTAAACTGCTCTTTGATATGCTTACATATGATAATGAGGCAGGCTAGATCTCGGCTCAGGAAATTAAGAGCAACCGAGTCGATGTTCCCCAAAGTACTTCTATTAATGTTGGGTGAAATACCACTAAAAGTTGTTTTAATCTGTAACTTCCAGTTATCTCAACACAAACGCACTTGCTAGAAATTTTAATTAACTCTGAGAAATAATAAGTGAAAATCACCATCTAAGGTTACTTAGAACTAGTACTGGGAATTCCTTCTACAGTACAGATGTAGTCATAGTCATCATTGGATGATACATTATTCTGTAGCGTGGTAAGTTCTATACTACTTGGCAAGTCACTATGAGTATTGTGATGTAAGGCCATTAATTTTTTGCAATGACTTAGTGAATGGTCAGTAATTAGTTAAGATAGATGCTCAACAAGTCCAACAGTTTAACCAAAGTCCATTCATATATAAATTCCTCTGTACTGTTACATTATATTTAAATTTTATTAAATAAACCATCTAGTACAGAATATTGAATCAAATCTTACCTTAATTTTATCTCAATATTCTGTACTTGATGGTTTAATAGAATAAATATATATATATAATCAGGGTTCACCCAAATTTTTAAAATGTGATTTTTCCTGACTCACTGACTATTTTCAGAATCTTCCCTGATTCTAAAAAAACCATGATATACATGAAGTTTAATATTTTTCCAAACAACACTCAAAATAGTTTATAACAGAAAAGTTTATTTCAAAAACCCGTTATGTGCAATGATACTTATATGGAATGTAATGGATTTTTGAAATAGACAATTCAATTGTGATTTTTCAACTTGGAAATTCAAAAACTGGTGATATTTTCCAATATCATCAATACAAAATTTCAATGTAATATGAAAAAATCTCTCTTAATAGAAGTATTGTAACTTTATTCACAAATATAATTGGGAATGGAGAATAAAAGTCCTAAAATATTTCTCTGTAAAAATGTTTAAATACTCATTCTCTAGCTGATTCTAGAATACTCAACTTGACTCAAAAACTTCAAGTACCTAATCATTGTGGAAATTGTTATACATATTTGAAATTTGCAGTCTTTCTTAAAAAAAATCCATTAAATCCAATCGATTTCATTTTAATGGGATCTGGCCAGAATAAGAACTACAATATTATTTTGACCTTCGTCTAATTTGAATAAAATTTGGTTGGATTTAATTTCTATGTTTAATACTGCCCCCTTCCTTAGCTTTATTTTTTACTTCCTTGTATAAAATAAAGGAAGTATTGTGATTGTGAAAAATTTTGGTTTTCAGATTTCAATGGAAATATCCATTTTGACCATAACTGTATCCATTTTACTAGTATCAGCATTACATCTGTACATATGTCTCGCATAACTCAAAAATGATTAGCCGTAGAATGTTGAAATTTTGGATTTAGAACTGTTGTAACATCTAGTTGTGCACCTCCCCTTTTGATTCAATCAACAGAACCAAATGTGTCCAAAAAGCCCAAAATCCAAAAACATTTAGATTCTGGACTTTTTATTAACTGCAGTAATAAGCCCTCATTGAGAGCTTTTCAATGATATATCATAAATGGTACTTATTTTCATTGGTTCCAGAGTTATACCCAAACAAAATTTTAATTAATGAAATATTTGGATCTTACAAAATTTTTTAATTTTTTTTTTTTTTTTTTTTAATTTAAATATATTGATTTATTAATAATTACGTATATTTATTAATAATTTAATAATTTATTAATTAATAAATACCTTTGATTGTAAAATAATTTATTCAATAATAACAATTAAAAAAAAATATATAAATAAATCAGAAGTCAGTGAAATGAAATTTTATATGCTTTTAAATATGTGTGTGTAATTTAATAGCCATTATTAATTTGTGTTTATGTTATAGATTTGGTGAAACATCTGATTATTTAATATTAACTGAAAATTATAATTTTTAAATTATTTAGTGGATTTTTAGTTTCATTTTATCTACATTAAAGTTAACTACAGAGTGACTGAAAAATAGATCCTCATAAGAATGACATATACACTGTGGCATATATGCCCAATCTTTAATAAATTGCAAAAAATTCTTATCTTTTAGTTCACTATTCCTCTGATACTGTTAGACAATATTCTCCCTAAGTCGAAGTTGATCACCATTTCATTTATTTGTTTTTTGTTGCCAATCGTTTAATCGCTATTTGATTTAATATAATTCTTCTGATCTTAATTTGTGTACACGTTCTGTAGTTTTTTTAATGTTCTCTCTCTTTATATTCATCATCCTCCTCTCTTCATCTTTTTATTCTTTCTTTGGTTTTAACATTTTCTTCCTCTTAATATTTATCATTTTCTCTTAATTTTTTTATTCTTCTTTTGTTCTTAACATTTTCTTCCTCCTCATATTCATCTTCTTGTCATTTTTTTTGAGAAATATTTCTTTGTGTATATTTCTTTTTCCTGTATGATTGTTTCTTTTTCATTTTTGACTATTCACCAAATAATCCAATAATGAAAACTGAATATTTTACACCATAAGGTCAAAATTAACATTTGACAGTATACAGGACGGACTTCACTAAATTGAATAGTTTAATTATTATTAACTTTTATTTATACGACACACCAGATATCTGAAATCACAATAGGAATCTGTTTTTTGTTAATCAGCAGCTCACAAAAATATAAATAATAAACTGATCTAGTAATACGAGTAATAAAGGGACTTTTACTCTACCCTAATATTTCATGTAAGATTGTTGAATTAATTGTATAATTATTTGATGTTAATAAAAAATAATATTTCAGCAATTGTGTAACTGGTCACTTTATTAAAGAATTGGAGGATCGTATCTTACTTTTAATGAAACAAGTTTAAATGAAGTGCAGCAAAAAATGTGTATATGTAATTTAATAGACGTACAAGGAATCATGCGGTGTCCACATCAGATTTTTTATTACTTGTTGACATGTTTCAGAACCACTCTACTTTTCTCAAATTGATAAGTATATTTTTTAAATATTAATGCATACAGTCTTTTAATTTTTCTTCCCAAATAAAATTTTTAAAGTTTTCCCTCCCATTTTACAAATTTCAATAGAATTCCCTGACTTATAGTGATTTTTCAAAACCTTCCCTGACTGAATCAAAATTCCCTCACTTTTAAGGCCTGGGAGAACCATGCATATATATTATTTAATTATATATATATATAATTCTATGATTGCATTCAAGAATTTTAAATACCCACTGAAGATGCAGGATCCTACGAAAATCAATTCATAAAATTAATATAAGTTTAACTTATCTATTTACTGTGTTGTTTGGTTTAAATTTAATGTAATATTAAATTTATTAGGATAGTGGTCAATACGGTAATGAATTATTTTAATTAAAAAACGGAATAAAAAATGTATATACATTTATACAGACATTCTTAACTACATTTACATTCTTAAACAACGAGAGCAACAATGTATCCTGATCTGGGCATCAGATATATTCCAATGAAATCTCTGAATTCTCAGATTTCAATTTATAATTCTCTGTAACTGTGAAATTTATATTCTCTGTAACCGTTTATTCTCTGTAACTTTCACAGCATAGGGAAAGTTAAGACCAGTCATTTTAAATGACAGGATGTTTTTCAAATTGAAAAGAAAGAGAGTAAGTTAACGTAATAACAGAAATTAAAAATAATAGTGTTACATATTGACTGGGAAGATTAATATTATTCCTCTTTACTGTTAAATTACATTAAATAAACCACTTAGTACAGAATATTGAGATAAGACATATCTTACCTTAATTAAAGTAAAATATATAATAAAATTAAAGTAAGATATGTCTTATCTCAATATTCTGTACTAGGTGTTTTAATATTATTTAAATATAATATTTATGTGTGCCGATGAGGAACAAGATTTACAGTTCCATTGTAATTGCGTTATGAAAAATTATATTAAAGTTATAGTGCACGAGGAATTAAAAATATATTCTTCAATGAAGAGGTTGCTAGAAGATTTTGATAAATTTTCTTAATACATTTCTGATCTCTGTTTTTATGAACGGGTATGGTTTTTATATCATATTGAATCATGTCATTTTTGCTATTATTTCTTGTGTTAATGAAAATGCCAAGATAAATTTTATCTATCCAACTTTAAGACGAATGGAAAATTTTTTTAATGAAAAATGATTAAGAGAATGCACGGTTATGCATTTATCACTTTTTTTTATACACTTGACAACTACTAAAGAATGCGGGGGCTATTAATGCCTAAGAAAAACGTTTAGAATTATAAATTATGCAGCCTACTCACTTTAGATTCAACAGGTGGTTTGTTTGCACCAGCTCTTCCCCGTTTCTTTTCAACATGATGTTGTCTTCGCCTACTTTGCACGGCTAATAGAAGTGAAATAAATGAATTCTTCAGTTCTTTCTCATATTCAAGTTCATCACGAAGAGCGAGTTCAGAAATTAAAGTTTCAGAATAGTCACATATAAGTAATTCCAGTTCAAGGTACAATTCGTTTAACTGGCATACATTCAATGTCTTCAGTTCTTGAAACATACAAAAAAATAATAGATATATCATTATTACAAATTATGTAAATATTTCAAATTAAAAAAAAAGAAAGAAAAACCATCCATATTAATATAAAAATTAAACTTCAGGGAGCAGGCTCAACCAGTTGGTGAATGTACAATTCCCATTCATGACAATACAGCACTGTCACGAAACTTACACGATTTTAACACTTAGTATCACCTCTACTTTTCATCCTAAAATTATGAATAAAACATGTCTGCAGATATTAATCACAGGCTTGGGAAATATAAAAAATAAAACTACATTAGTTTAGACTAAAAAACAATATATAATAAAAATTTGAATAATTTGGTAGCAGAGTGTGTAATGGAATTTTGTTAGATAATAGATTGTATGCGTATTCCTATGAAAAAACTAAAAACTGCTTTTCTTATAAATAGTAGTTTGTTGATTCTAACTGTTATATGGAAAAGAACTCAAAATTAATTTTTTACTTTTGGTCAAAAAAGAACTTTTTTTTTAAATACATTACCAGTTATAAGAGAAACAATATTGAAATTTTGTAAAAAAATATAAAAATAGATTGTTATAAATATAAATTATATAGTAATGAATGTAAATAAATATGATTGTTTTTTTTTTTTAATAAAATTTTAGGATGCTTGACAGCTAAACACAGATTGTGTAAACAAAGTAATGTTAAAATAAAAGACTAGATGCTGCCACATATGGATAATTACAACATTTAGACTAGTGATATTTAAAGGAGATCAATAGGACTAAAAGGATTATAAATTGAAAATATTCATTTCAATTGTGGTGATCAACATGATTGTAATCTTAGTGATTTGAACATTTATTTTGGGTTAGCTGGTTACAGTTCATTCTGCGCAAGGGTCTAGCATTTTTATTAAATGTAATTCATCTTACCATCCTGTTTGTAAAATAAATCTAAGTGCAAGGTCAAAGTCATGCAGGAAAAATATAAATAGAATAATATTTATTGTTAGAAAAATGTGGTAATAAAAGTTATAACCTGTCATATATGGGTTATATTAAAAGTCACTACATGAAATATTTGCACTATTAACACACAGTGTGGTATAAGATATGAGCGAACACAAATACAGCAACAAAATTATACCCCTTGACATTAAACAATGTTAAATTCATTAAAGGAATTTAAAATCACTCAAATTAAACATTATATAATATTAAATTATTCTTTCTTTTCAATAATGTGTAACTGCCATATTTTTTAACTTAAAATGCATTACAAAGAAAAACTTCTTAGAATTTATCAATTTTTCTAACTATTTAATTCACTATCATACAATACTGGAAATAGAAACAAAACTTTGGTCCAACTATTACTTTCCACCCTATTCTCTTTAATATGATAATCAGGAGTTGGGGGGGGGATAATAAGCCAAATTGTTTTGCTTTTTTCTTCATATATCATCTACAAGATATAATCAACCAGCTGAACTGATTTTTATGAAATTTTGTAAAATGACTTCTAAATAATGGTTATGCCACTGAATTTTGATTACAACTGGTCACAGCTGCGAGAAGAAACAGTCACCATGGATTCCATATCTCAAAATTTTAGTCCACATAGATATTTTTTTTTACATAATTCTTTACTAGCAAAATTATGTACGTTAATATTCTACTTAATTTTTTGTAAAGTATTACTCTGTCAAGGGCAAAACCCTATTTGCCAGAGATGCATAGTTAAGTAACTCCTTACCAGCTTTTTTATTTTTATTTCCTTCTTGGGAGGGGTTCTTCCAAGAATTATATAGATAATAATATTCATAGATAAATAATACATTTCAGTGCAATAAATATTTATTCTAGTGCAAAGTTTCCAAAAATTCTTTTGTCTCCCAATATAGTTTGATTACAATATGTATGCCCATTTAAATTTTTAAGCTAATAAATTAAACTGTCTACTACATGTATGATTAGTATAAAGAAGCAGAACATAAGGAGCACAAACTCTTTCAAAATGAATTTGACCTCATGTTTTTTACCGAGATTTCAAATTAAATACACAAATCTAAAAAATTGTAAAAAACTACTAAAGGAGAATTACCAAAGTTTATATATGCGGTCTGTTCAGAAAATAACCAAACATTTTCAATTACGCGCCAACAGGGACATTTAGTGACGTGCAGTTGGTATGTTCTGCATAATCTCCTCTGTAACCACATGTTCTTGCATGGATATCTTGTTTAATTTTCTTGCTATTGTTATTCAAGTACAACGTGTTTAAGTGTTAGTAGAGATTTTTGTAATGTGCAATTCTTTGGAGTAACAATACAACGTAAAATTTTGCACACATTTGAAAAAAACTTTCACAGAAACATTTCAACTTTTGAAAAAAGCTTATGAAGATGATGGTCTGAGTCATACACAATGTTATGAATGGTTTTCACAATTTAAAAGTGGTCATCAGTCAATTGAAGATGACCCTCAACCAGGAAGGCCTTTGACTTCAACTAATGACACCCACACACAGAAAATTAACGATCTACTATATCGACGATTAAATGTCAGAGTCAAAGAACTTGCAGAAGAGATTAGCATCTCTACTGGATCATGCCATAAAATTTTTTGCTGCGACTCGCGTGTTCATTTTTTCTTTCAAAATGTTATGGCATAATACATTTGAGATGCAGAATGAGAATGAAAAATTGAACAAAAATCGAGTTGCAGCAAAGTTTGTTCCTCTTTGATGACCTAACAGCAGTAAAAACATCGAGTGGACGTTTGTCAGCAACTTCTTGAACAAGCCAGTGATGATGAAACGTTCACATGCAAAGGTTCATAATGGGAGATGAAAGCTGAGTTTATAGCAACAAATCGAGCAAAAGTTCAATCATCACAATGGATTGGCAAAGGATCTCCACACCCCAAGAAAGCATGTCAGTCTCAATCCGATGTCAAAATGATGTTCTTTTTGAATTTTTGCCTCAAGGTGAAAAATGAACCATAAGTACTACCAAGACGTACAACAATGGTTACAAGAAAAAATCTGCAAAAAGAAACCAGAGTTGTGGTGAGACAACTCATGGTTCCTTCACTACAACAATGCACCCACACACTCAGCTTTGTCAATTCATCAGTTTTGTGACACAAATCAGATGACTGACCTCCCTCAGCCTCCCTACTCGCCAGACCTGGCTCTTTGAGATCTTTTCTTATTTCTGAAAGTAAAATCAGTTAACAAAAAGATGCCATTTTGAGATTATTGATGACGTTAAAGCAAATTTGTCATAGACCTTAAAGGCCATCCAGGACTGGTTTGCAAAATGGAAACACCGCTGGGAAATGTGCGTGAATAGGGGAAGGAGTATTTTGATGAGAAAAAGTACAAATAATCTGAAAAATTAATAATAAAGATTAAAAATAATTAAGTTTGGTGATTTTCTGATCAGACCTCGTATGTAGAGTTTATACAAACATGTATATGCTTTTATTTTATTTATTTACTATTATTTTTATAACAAAGATGGAGGCGCCTTCCTTGGCAAAATATTCTGGAGGTAAACTAGTCCTCTGTTCGGATCTCCAAATGGGGACTCTAAGCAAGGGGTCACCAGAAAATTAAAAAATAACATTCTATGAGTCGAAGCTTGGAATGTTAGAAGTTTAAAAAAGGTTTGTAGGTTAGAATATTTAAAGAGAGAAATGGATAGGTTAAATGTAGGTGTAGTAAGAATTAGCGAGGTTCAGTGGGAACAGGAAAATGACTTTTGGTCAGGTGATTTTAGAATAGCTAACTCAGCATCAAATAAAGGACAGGCAGGAATCGGTTTCGCAATGAACAAGAAGATAGGGGAGAGAGTGAAGTATTTCAAAAAGCTTAGTGATAGAATCATTGTAATAAGGATAAAATCAAAACCTAAGCTAACAATGATTGTTAACGTCTATATGCCTATAAGTGCCCATCATGATGATGATGAGGTAGTGTGTATACGAAGAAATTGACAAAGCAATTGAACTTATAAAAGGGGATGAAAATTTAATAATAGTTGGAGATTGTAATACAAGCATTGGAAAAGGCAAGGAAGGAAATACTGTGGGTAAATATGGGCTGGGCAAAAGGAATGAAAGAGGACCCAATTTATAGAGTTTTGTATGAAGTATAATTTGGTAATTGCCAACACCCAGTTTAAAAATCATATAGAAGTTATAAAATCATGTATCATATATACATGGAAAAATCCTGGTGATACTAGAAGATATCGGATAGATTATATCATGGTTTATCTAAGAATTAGGAATCAACTCCTCGACTGCCAAGCATATCCTGGAACAGACATCAATAGCGACCATAATTTAGAGATAATGAAATGTAGATTGGGGTTTAAAAAGCTGAAGAAAAAAAAGGTGTCAGATAAATCTGTGAATTTTGAGAAGCTTGAAGAACAGGAGGTAAAGAAGATTTTTGAGGAGGATATCACAAAAGGTCCGAGTAAAAATAATAAGGTAGAAAATATAGAAGAAAAATGGGAGAATGTTTAAAAGGAGATTCTTAAATCAGCAGACGTGAACTTAGGCGAAAAAACTGAACTGATAGAAAACCTTGGATATCAGAGGATATATTGCAGCTGACTGAAGAAAGCAAAAAATATAAGAATGCGCATGATGAAGAAGGTACAAGGAACTATCTATAATTAAGAAATACTATAAACAGGAAGTGCAAATTAGCAAAAGAAGAGTGGATTAAAGAAAAGTTCAAAAGGGGAAAGAAAATGATCATTAGTAAAAGTAGATGGAGCATACAAGAAAGTTAAGGAGAATTTTGTTACATAAATTAAAAATTGAATAATCTGTTAAATAAAGATGGTACACCAATTTATAATATGAAAGAAAAGTTTGATAGGTGGGTGAAATATATTGAAGAGTTATATGGAGGAAATGAATTAGAAACTCGTGTTATAGGATTCCTATTCCTCAAGAAGAGGAAGAGGATGAAAAGGGAGATACAATGCTGAGATCTGAATTTAGTAGAGCATTGAAAGATTTGAATGATAGAAAGGCTCCTGGGATAGATGGGATACCTGCAGAATAACTGCGCAGGACAGATGAGGAAGCAATAGATAGATTATACAAACTGGTGTTTAATATTTACAAAAAAGGAGAAGTTCTGTCAGACTTCAAAAAGAGTGTTATTGTCATGATACCAAAGAAAGCAGGAGCAACTAAATAAATGTGAAGACTACAGAACAATTAGCTTAACTATTCATGCATCAAAAAATCTTAACTAGAATTCTGTACAGAAGAATTGAGAGGAGAGTGGAAAAAGTGTTAGAAGACCAATTTGGTTTCAGGAAAAATATAGGGACAAGGAAAGGAATTTTTGTGCTCAGATTAATAGTAGACGAAAGATTAAAGCAAAACAAACCAAATAAATGGTATTTATAGACTCAGAAAGGGCATTTGATAAAGTAAACTGGAATAAAATGTTCAGCATTTTAAAAAAATTAGGTTTCAATTATAGAGATAGAAGAATAATTGCTAAGATTTATAGGAACCAAACTGCAACAATAATAATTAAAGAACATTATAAAGAAGCCATAATAAAAAAGGGAGTCTGACAAGGATATTCCCTATTCCCATTATTTTGAATCTTTACATAGAACTAGCAGTTAATAATGTTAAAAGAACAATTTAAATCTGGAGTAACAGTGCAAGGTAAAAAGATGAAGATGCTACGATTTGCTGATGATATAGTAATTCCAGCCGATAGTAAAAAAGATTTAGAAGAAACAATGAATGGCATGGATCCTTCATGGAATATAATAGCTACGTCCTACGAAATATAATATAATATTATAGCTGGTCCTACGAAAGAACTACCGCAAGAAAATAAACAAGAACAAAACAAAAGTAATTAAATGTAGTAGAACTAATGTAGAAGAATATAAAAATAGGAAGAGAAAAGATATGGAGATAGAAGAATTTTGTTATTTGGGAAGTAGAATTACTTATGATGGACCAAGCAGGAGCAATATAAAATGCAGAATAGCACAGGCAAAAATGAGCTTCCAGTCAGAAATATAATTTGCTTAATCAAAAATTAATTTAAGCATCAGGAAAACATTTTTGAAAGTATACGTTTGGAGCATAGTTTTATATGAAGTGAAACTTGGACGATTGGAGTATCTGAAAAGAAAAGTTTAGAAGCTTTTGAATGTAGTGCTATAGGAGACTGTTAACAATCAGATCGATGGATAAAGTGACAAAGAGGTGTTGCGGCAAATTGATGAACTAAAGAAGGCATTTAGAAAAATATAGTTAAAAGAATAGACAGACTTACAGGCCACATATTAAGGCATCCTGGAATAATCGCTTTGATATTGGAGGGACAAGTAGTTGGGAAAAATTATGCAGGCAGGCAACGTTTAGAATATGTAAAACAAATTATTAGGGATATAGGATATAGGAGATAAACTGAAATGAAAAGAATGGCACTAGATAGGGAATCTTGGAAAGCTGCATCCAACCAGTCAAATGACTGAAGACAAAAAAAAATTCTTTTTACTAAATACATTAAGTACTCTACTTTAACCACTGAAAAGTGGAATAATTTTTTTTCTTTTTAACTTAGTTCAGAGATTGAATTATGAAGTTTTTTACATTTTTCAATTTTTTATTGCCAGAGGCTAAACAGAAAAAGAAAAAAGCCAACATAGGCTGATACAGGTGTAGTAAAATGATATTTATTGTGTGGATTTTCCCACGCAGATTCAGATAGTTTTTTTTAATTTTGTTTTACAAAAAGTCATTCTCATAATTTTTTAAGCTTTAGTTGTGTTTATTCACTTTATGTTAAATACTGCATTCTACTGTTTAAATTTTTAATTATATTCTAGAAACCTAATATGAACTATAAACACACAATGTGTTATATAATTTAGACTTACTTTCTTGATATAATGGTGAATGTAAAACTTCCTTTGCCTTCCTATGAAGGGAATCATCTGGACATTCAGAATCTGGTGAGCATTCAGTCTATGTCGTTTCCTGAATAAATTAAAAAATAAATGTTAAAAAGCAGATAATAAAAAAAATCTATTAAAACAAAAAAATTGAAATGATCAGTAATGAATACAAAAATAATATTGTATTGTATTGTAAAAAAATACTGTATTGTTAACGTAGTCAAATAAAACCTTAACAAATAAAAACAATGTAATGTAGTATGCAAATTAATTCAAACTCAAGAAATTTTTTGTTTATTTCTATGTTGTGGCTACACTGCTTGACCACACCCAATCTTTAAGTTATCTGTGTAATGTGAGGTTATTGTTCTTTAGTTATTCAGCAATTTTCATGTTATAAATAGTTTTTCTGAAAGTTTATTCCATTTTTTATTACAAAATCATGTTTTCGTATTTTTTGTTCTGCGTCTTAAATGTACAACAATAATGAACATAACTCCAAGAAAGCATTCAAAAATAGTTTCTCTAATAGTTTCTAATCATACCAATATGACACAAAGACAAATAGTTTCTCTAATAGTATCTAATCATACCAATATGACACAAAGACAAATAGCTTCTGAGTATGGTATTAAACTAAGAACAGTAATTCCTATTTTAAAACAACTTAAAGAAACTGGTTCCTTTTCACTTCAAGCAAATGTGGCTGTTAAAGAAAAACTATTCCAACACAGGATCGGTTATTAGAGAAAAAAGTAAACTAGATCCAAAATTGTCTGATGTAGACTTAAATCAAGAATTAGCAGCCAGTGGAACAGATTTACATGGGACAACTGATAAATGCTGACTTCTTGCAGCTGGATTGATAACTTTTGGCCAGTCAAAAAGCAGCTTTAAACACCAGCAATATGCAAAAAAAAGACTTGTGGGCCAAAGCATATGCTAAATAAACCAAAGAAGACAGGAACTTTCTGATGAGTCATCATTTTTGATGCTCAGGGACAAAAGGTTCTATCTGTTAAAATATCACCGATTCATATTTAACAATCAGTTAAACATCCCCCCAAAAAAAATGTTTTGGGGTTGTTTCACATCTGAAGACCCTTGTTCATTACTTCCAGTAGATGGTATGCTGAAAAGTGATGGATATATCAAGATTCTTAAGGAAAGGGTTGTTCCACAACTTCAAGACAAATTTCCACAAGGCAACAGAGTGTTCCAACAAGATGTGTTGCCATGCCATATTGCCAGAAAGGTAGAAACTTTTTTTGAAGAACGAAACATTAAAGTGTTCCCATGACCAGGCAACACCCCAAAACTAAAATCAAATTGAAAATCTTTGGGCAACAGTCAAAAAACAATTTTCAAAAATGTACCACAAAGATTGAAGCAATAAAATCAGTATAGTTTCATGATGAAGAAATCAAAAAAATGTGTAGTGACTAGTTGAATCAATGTCACATTGTGATGTGATTAAAAATAAAGACTGACATATAATTACTAGATATTTACAAATTGTAAAGGTATGATTTTTTTTTCTAAATAAAGTTAGTTACCTTTTATTAAATAACATCAATGTTTGGATTAATTTGCATACTACTGTATTTATTGACTAGTAATAATTTATGAATCAGATATCTCACTTTCATATATGCACACCTTACTTATGTACAGAAGTCTGTTTTTTTGGATGAAGATTGTATAACAATATAAAATATTGAAAAATGAGGAAATTAAGCCAACAGCAAATGTAATAAAATATCACTGCAAGTGAATTTAATTACTATCACTCATTAGTGAGAATATACCCTGTATATTCGTTAATAACAATTTTAGTCATCAGTAGAGACCAGATTATATGCAACATAAGAACTTGAAATTTGCATGCATATATGCAAGAAAAATGTTTAAAATATGCATATCAAATATGAAAAAGTAATGGATTTCTGAAGGATGTAAACTTGATAAACTTGAAATAACCAAATCAAAAAATCCATTAGTAACATTAAATCTCATTATGTGTCTGAGTTAAAGTTTTTAATCAATCAGCATTTTAAACTAAATTATACCATGCATATGAAGGACTTTTGCTAGGTTGAACCATCTATTAAATTTTTTAAATGTCCAATTCATTAAAATATGCTTCTATTTAGATATTTTAATTTAAAAGATTAGATTTCTATAATTCAGTTCAGAATATTAATTTAATCAAGGTATTTTCTTTTTAATTTCTAACAACTGTTTTGGTCAATTTTCAAAGTGTACACAAACTAAGTTTCAAAAGATAACGTTTAGAATTTAAAGCGTGTTTAAACTGTTAAATCCACTCAGTTTTATTTAGATATTTATGATAATGTCATGAAAACATATCTCAACTGCTACTTTTGTTCATTTATCTAAAAAATAAACTAAAATAAATATACTCTTTTTAAAACAAAATAGATTATGCTTTTAACTTTTACGAGTGATGTAAAATTTTGCGTGAAACTAGGGAAAACTTTCACAGAAACATTTCAACTTTTGAAACAACCTTATGGAGATGATGCTCTGGGTTGTACACAATGTTAAGAATGGTTTTCATGATTTAAAAGTGTACGTCAGTCAATTGAAGTTGACCCTCAACCAGGAAGGCCATCAACTTCAACTGATCAATATCTGCGTTCAGAAAATAAATGATCTGGTGCATGCAAATCAATGACTGACTGTTAGAGAACTTGCAGAAGAGGTTAGCATCTTGATCAGATCAGGCCATGACATTCTGACTGAAAAAATGAATATGGATTGTCACAGCAAAGTTTATTCCTTGTTTGATGACTGAACAGCAGAAACAACAAGTGGCCGTTTGTCAGCAACGTCTTAAACAAACCAATGATGATGAAACATTCATGTAAAGGATCATAAACAGGAAATTAAAGCTGGGTTTATGGCTCAAGACAAAACTTCAATCATCACATTGGACTGATAAAGTATTTCCACGCCCCAAAAAAGCACATTAACCTCGATCCAATGTCAAAGTGATGGTTTTTTTTGGGGTTTTTTTTTTAATGAAATTGTTCATTTTGAATTCTTGCCTCAAGGTACAGTGAACTGTGAACTGTGTGTACCACCGAGGCATTTTACAAAAGTTACATGAAAAAATCTGCAAAAAGAGGGTAACCTTCACCACAAGAATGCGCCTGCACACTCAGCTTACGACCAAAAATCAGATGACTGTCCACCCTTAGCCTCCCTACTCGCCAAACCCGGCTCCTTACGATTTTTTCTTATTTCCAAAATTAAAATCAGTGACATAAGGACATCATTTCGAGACTATTGATGACATTAAAGCAAATTCAGTCACGGACTTTAAAGCCCATTTCAAATGAAGTTATCCAAGGCTGCTTTGCAAAGTGGAAACATACTGGGAAAATTGTGTGAATAAGGGAGGGGGGTACTTTGAAAGGGCACAAGACCCAATAATCTGTAAAATTAATAACAATGATTACAAAAATAAAGTTGTGTTATTTTCTGAACAGACCTCATATTTTTTCAATTCTTTACAATAATTATTGCTTAATATTTAATAATTACAGAAAAAAAATAAAAAGTATACCCTAATTTCCCTTCTGATATTGAAAACACTATTCACAAAAAATCAAGAATATTAGTAGGAATACTTAAGATTAATAACATATTTCAAAATTTCAGGTCATGCTTCATCTCTAACATCATTTCTTAGCAATCCTTTTTTTATTTTCATCAAAACGCTAAAAAACACTCATTCCTGCATTTCAGAAAGACATTCTTGTGCTCGGTTAACCACGATGTCTCTTGTGTCATTCTTCTGAAATCCTTCTTTTTAATTTTTATTAGGCATTTAATGTCTTTATATTTCTTTCTTTTCTACTTTAAAAAAATAACACTTTTTTAAATGCCAAACATTTTTAAGTTGTCATTAAATGTATGAGTAGGTAAACTGTTGGTAGTTGTTTGTTATTAATTTGCTGATGCCAATTTCTGAAAGTAAAGGCTTATAGATGAATTTAAAGAATATTTTTTTAACTTTTTAATGGAGATTTTCAGAAGTTGGTTCTACTTTTACAGAAGTTTATTTTATGAAAATTTTTTTTGTCTTTAGCCATTTGACTGGTTTGATGCAGCTCTCCAAAATTCCCTATTTAGTGCTATTCATTTCATTTCGGTATACCCCCTACATCCTACATCCTTAACAATGTATGAAAATGTAATCACTTAGTTTTATAAATAGATAATAAAAACCTTTATTAACAATGTGTCACAAAATCAGAAAATAAACTCTGTTGAAGTTTTATGCATCTCACGGAGAGAGGGGTTCATGCTTTGCTTACTTATTCTGAGAAGGCTATTGTTGCGTTTTCAACGCGTTTTGTATTCCCGCTCATAAACGATAAATGTGTTTGCCTTGCTCGACTATTCAGTCGAGTTGTGCTCCGGTTGCTGACTGTATAAAACGCGAACGTAAACAAACACGTAATTTCAACGATTGTAACTGCACGATACCAAATCGATTTTATAATAATCGATATTACCAAAAGCGCACTCCTTGCCTTATTTAGGTATGACATGGTATTCAGGCATGGCATTTTTCACACACGCTACAAATCATTCATCTCATCCTCTGCGGAATGAAATGCTTGAGTGCGGACCCGGAGGTAAAACAAACAAAAAAAAAAATCTTTTTTTTTTTTTTAATATTTTGACGTGGCTTGCTAGCGATAACAAGATGGCTGCATGTTGTGTGGAAACTTGTCTTTCTAAAATGATTTTAAATTCAGTCAGATTGAATGCTAACTGACTTACTTATAAATAAAGTATTATTTTAATAAAGCTGTAGTTTTACTATAACATTTAACGTATATTAAAGTATTACGGGCCGTATACTCGTCCGTTTGACTTTGATGAGATTCGGCGTCCAGGTTCATCGCTCGGCTCTACCCTGCGTATTTGTTTTTACATTAGACTGTTGTTATTGTGGGTGAGTACGTTACGTTAATTGTACATAATTGTTTTAATTAGTTATTAAATAAGTGATTTTATTGCATCATATAAAAGAATTGTAAAGAACAAATATGGCTGATGCAATACATTCGTAGTTTTGGTCTGCTTGGACAGTGATATTTTTATAGATATATTTTTTTTAAATTTTATTATTTTTCCTGGATTGTAATATGACTTGAGTTTTAAATTATTATTTTTTCGATTATTTAATTGTAATTAATGTAGTGAGATGGACCAAACGTAAATTTATTTTCTAGCCTAACACTATAAATTTAGTGCGAAGTGTGTATCGAGTAAAAGTTTTATTTATTTTATTCGGTTAATTATAAACTTCGTGTACATTAAGTGTTTGGTGTTTCCGCCGGTGTATTGAGAATTTTTCGTTTCGCTTTCGCTTTCGCGTTCTTTACGTCTCAGTATTATTAGTTGTCAAGTTCGTGTATTCATTATTTATTTTTATTTTGTTAAGCCCTGACAATTTTTTTACTTTTTTTACCGGTAATTGTTTTGGTTGATATCTCCTGACTGGATAAACTGACTGCTAAAAAATGTTCTATGATGATTTCTGAATATTGGCCATTTAATTCTGGTTATAAAGGATCAATGGAGCAGGGAGATATGGTCATCATGAGTTAAGTAACTTCTCTGGGAAAGTTATGACACTTTTATGGCTTTTTTTTTAAATTTCAAGTTTTTTAATACAAAAAAGTTTTGTATAGACTCATATAAATAAAATATTTATTATTTTATTCTTTCTTTAAGGACACCATGGATCCCTATCCAACACAATGTTAACATTGGTATATTCTAACCTCTTGAACCAAATAAGGTATATAACCTTTTCTTTCTTTTTCATTTTAAACGTTATGTTTTACAAATTCTGAACGTACAACTTTTCATTTGGTGTAAAAATAGAATTTTAATAATTAAAAAAAAAAGTAAGTCTTTTTTATGTTTCATTTTTTCCCTCAAAAAATATTTAAAATTTTTAAACACTATACATTCAGTTGAAAGAGCAAAGTGAGTTGTACATTCACAAAAAATTTCAAGTTTTTTTATAGTAGCTGAGAAAAGTGTACCTAAATACAAAAAAAATCAATTTTTTGGTCATGCGGTCTACGTGAAAGAAATATATGAAACTGTGGAATCGATATTAAAAGCGATAAAATACAAAGAGCATATTTGCAAGTTTGCAGTCGTTTGAAAGTTGTCGCGGCACAAAAAGTCATTATTAAGTAAAGAGCCGGCTATTTTGGCAGAACTTTATGGCCGGTGAAAAAAATGTAAAGCATTTATCGTTAATTATGAGCGGTAAAATCATACCGTAGCCTTTTCGCATAAAACTTGGACCGATGAAAAATTTTGTAAAGCCGCTAGACAAAATGGACGAGGATTTAATCGTTTAACAATAAGTTTTCCTAAATTGAGCGATTGTAAGTTCACGGAGAGTACATTTATCGGTCCCCAAATCAAAACTATGCTTAAGGATATAACTTTTCAGGATAAATTTAGGGAATGTGAATTAGCTGCATGGAAGTCCTTCAAATACATTGTTTAGGCATTTTTTTGGCAACAGAAAACATGAAAACTATGTTTTTATGGTTAATAAGCGGTTAAAAACCTACAAACATTTAGCATGTAGGATGTTATTAAAAATTCATTTCCTACACTCCCACGTAGACTTTTATCCTGAAAATTTGAGCTTTGTCAGTGATGAGAGCGTTTCCGGCAGGATATTCTGACTGTGGAGCATCATTACCAAGGAAGATGGGATCCTGAAATGACGGTTGACTATTGTTAGGTTTTATTTAGAGAAACCGATCAAACATCGTAAAAGCGAAAACATTTGTCAACGTATTTTAAAAATTCGGTTCCGATGATGTAAATGTTTAAAAACTGTATCGAATATATTTCAATTCATCTGTATTTCAATAAACAGAAATTTAGCCGATTTAAACAAATTATAAATGAATAAACACAAATAATAACTTTTTTGAAATATTGTTATCACACTGATTATGCATTAATCGGTAAATAAATATCTAAAAATGCGATGTATTACACAAAATTTTATTATTTTTGAATTCAGCACCCAAAATTTGTTAAAATCACCTTGTACAATTCTAGATATACATATTTTTTTTTTTTATGTTTTGCTGCGTTTTAAAAATTCTGTTAGACATTTACTGTACTTACTTTTGATTCAATCCGGATTTGAAACTACGGTTGATAGTCACTTTAACTAAAATTTTCTTTATCTTTCATAGTCATTTTCCACTTTCAATATTACATTTGAGAATCGGTAACCTTTTTTTTGTCACAGCTTCCGTGAGTTTGAAAGTACCTCCAGTACGGAACCTACAACTCAAAATCACTTGGCAAAAAGATTAGTAATGTACATAATATGAATAGTTAATTTTTTTTTTTTTTTTTTTTTTGTTTTGCGTAGGAGGAGGGAAAAGCTCTAGCAGCCACCGTCTGCGCCCGCAACAGACGGTAGTGTCGGGCTCGCACCGACTAAAAACCCTCCCCCTTTATGAAATAGGAACTGGACCTAACCATAAGGCACACGGTTGTGTGCCAAATACATTGAAAAAATTATATTCTATCGATGGGGAAACCTACTGGGACCCTATTAGGGATTGGGATCGCGGATGCGACTTAACTAAGTAATAATAAAATAATATCTACGTTGAACCTGAAAAAACATACACAACATATACAAAATTTTACATCTATTTTCATAAAACTTAATTTATACTACTTGTCTAAGTAATTCTAATGTAAAATTTACGTCGAACCTGAAACAGAACATACACAAAAGTACACATAAAAAATTCCTACAGGAAAGTTCCTATCGGTGGACCCTACTGGGACTTGGGAGCTACCGCGATTTTATATGAATATTATACTATCAACTTAAAAACTACACAACTTAATTGTAACATGCAAATTTATAATATTAAACAATAATAACAAAATGTAAAATTTATGATGAACCTGAAACAGAAACACATACACAAAAAATACACATAAAAAATTCCTACAGATAAGTTCCTATCAGGGAACCCTACTGGGACTTGGGACCTACCGCAATTTTATATGAATATTATACTATCAACTTAAAAACTACACAACTTATTTTTAACATGCAAATTTATAATATTAAACAATAATAACAAAAGTAAATACCTTTAGTAGTAAATTATCCTACAGTAAAAGGGAGTACCGCAATGTAAGGAGGGCCACTTACATGGCAGCTCTCCCTTAGAATATTAAATGAACCGTTGAGTTACCTGAAACAAAAGAAAATAAGACAAATTCAATTAGCGGTTGTGAAATTAATATAGTTTAAATTTAATATAGAAATAGAATCGCTAGCTAGGTAGGTACATAAGATAAGCTATACCCTCTTCCACTAGATAGATACCGAGAACACTGAATTTTTTACATCTCCGACATCGTTAGATATCCTGTGAGAAATCATTGAAAAACACCATTTTAATAGATCAAGGTGGAAGAAAATAAAGGAATAAAGTGGATGTTAGAAAGGCGTAATCCACAAGGATCGCTAAACAAGACAACTCGCTCAAAGAAATTCTAAGCCACTTTTAAGGCAGCAGGGATTCCTCTCTTACAAGAACAGAGCGCTTTTACCAAGAATAGAAGCAAAAAAATTATTCTGAATTAAGATTCACTGATATAGATGGTAGCAGATCTATATCGCATCCAGGAATGTGTGTTATATGAACCTATTTGGACGAGCTAAAATTTTCAGCTAAGAATAATGTCGAATGGTAACAAAAATCGACACAGGATGTCGGTTCAGTACACCATCTGATCCTTTTACTAATTTTTATATATATATTATTTTTTTAAATTATACTTAATATTTTTATAGAATGAACTGCATCATTTATTTTACAATTTTATATAGGTTTCCACTTGTTTTGATCGCTTGGTATTTAAAATTCATGAAATATTTATTTATGTACCGTCTAATTTGCAAGTATATTCTACAACAAGTTTTGACAATGAGGTGCGAGCACGGTTTCATTCAATTTTCAAACCGCTGCCAGGCAAGAGATTCATCGCCAAAGCAAGCAAAACAATAAAGGACTAAACAAAATTTCTATGTCAAAAAAGAAAAAAAACTTGTGAAACCACTTCTAAATTTTCACACAGTATATTTTCTATTAAAATAATACGTTAAATGAAGATATCGCTTTGTTTCATCTATCAAAACCCCGTTCTCTATCTGTAAACGTACATAAAATTCATTTTTATTATAATTAAAAGTTTGGGGGTATTCAAGTGAAAAGATGACTGTCACGACAATAGTTTGATAATTATTTCATTCATTTTACACGATGAAATCTCTCAATATCAATCGTTTTTCATGACTATTCTTTACATTAGAAACAAATAATTGTTGTCAACAAAAAGAATAATTTAGTTAAATTATATATTGCATTTCAATTTTATTAACAACGATGAAAAAATCAAGTGATTTACTGCTAACCGATAAATACTCAAAATATTATTAGGAAGGTTAAAAATATGAATAACAGTCCCTTGAAATATAAGCCAACAAATGTACAAGATAATCTTATGAAGTTTCATTGCAGTAACTAACAAAATTCATAAAAATTTGTGTAAACACCACCTAAACACAGTAATTACATTACTTATACTTACCTAATTTATTTCCAATAACTAGTTTGTGCAGTCAGTACCTTAAACCTTCAGTTTGTATTAAATTGTAACTTATTCTTTTTAATTGATTTGTATTTTTTTTTTCATTATAAATATTTCCAGTTACATTTATGTTCATAATATAATTTAAAATTTCACAAGTAACATTATAATTTATGTTAAAAAAGAGAACTCATTAAAAAGAATAAGTTTTAATGCGATAAAAACAGAATTTAATACAGACTGAAGATGCAGGGGTACTGCGAAAAACAGTCAGTGCAAACTTATATGGCAAGTTTATTTTATACAATTACTGTGTTTTGGTGGTTTATATTTCAAATAAAATATATATGAGAGACAAATTAGGCATTGACCGGATACTGGCACTTCTCTCATATGTAATGCTACTAAGTTTCGTCTCTTTATTATACTGATGTTTCCTTTATTGCATTTATATTGTAATTTGCCACACAAAATTTCTGTGTCCCAAATGACATTTAATATCAGATCTACCTAAAATTTTTTAAAAAAGTTAGAAATAAAAATAACTGCAGTATCACTAATGTCCTGACCTTCTCTTTTTCTGTTTAGCCTCTGGAACCACCGTAAGATATTACTTCAGAGGATGATATGTATGAAAATTTAAATGAAGTGCAGTCTTGTTCAGTCTCAGGTCAACCGTTCCTGAAATGTATGGTTAATTGAAACCCTACCGTGAAAGAACACAGATATCCACAATCTAGTATTCAAATCCATTTAAAATCTTTACTAGGATTTGAACCTTACAACTCTCGACTTTGAAATCATTTGACTTGCAATGAGGAGTTAACGACTAGACTAGAGCGGTCGGGTAATGCCCTAACCCTGGCCCCTGGTACAAGTTAAGTGATAATGGCTGGTTGAAGCCACAGAGAAGCTCCATTACTTGGTCGTTCTAACTGAAGCTAAACATTACATAAACGGATGGAATCTTTTAATAAATACTAGTATTATTGTGAAATATATATAATGTAGTAAAGAATTAATAGTACCTTAATATTATACAATTTGGCTACACAGCTTTACATTCATCACCACGGCTAATCCAAGGATCAAATCCATCGAGCAGCTGAAAGAATCGATCGATCTGGTACTGTGAAGATGTAGGACGCAGGATGAAGTGAAATGAAGGATGAAGAGACGAAATGTTGAATATAACCTGGTAATCTGTATTATTTCAAGTCTCATTTTTATTTATAGTTTGTAAATTTTTATAGTGAGGAAGATAACGTTCACACTTTGATCTTGATCGCACTTTAATTTCACACTTTATTTACACCAATCACTTTATTTACCCCACAATTTCAGAATATGAAAAAGATAAAATAATTACATACTAAAAACCGGGGTCAGTTCACGCCTTTTTAATATGCGAGGCAAATATATTACATATAAAAATTATTAAATTTTGAAGTAATTTGGATTACTGTTATGCTAGATGGATTTTTTCAAATAATCATTCTCCTTAGGTGTTTACCACAAAAAAATGGTAAATTTTGCAACTAAGTTAATTTTTTAAATAAAAAAATAAGCAAATAAAGTTAAATAATTTATTATGGCACCTCTAAAATCGGCTGACCCTGGTTTGAAAAAATTAAACTAACATGCAAGCATGCATCTTCTTTGAAGCAGGTGGCTGGCTGAACGCTGATTGGGGAAAGCAAAGGGGTATTCAAAATTTAAAATACTTCAAATAAAAAAAAAAATTCTTAAAATTGTAATTAGATATAAATATGCTAACCTTCAATTTGATTAACACCTACCAAAAAAATTTAAGAAAAAGCTTAAGTAATATAATAAATATAAAATATATATATATATATAAATAAATATATATTATATCCTACGTGAACCAGATTTAAAAGCTACAGTTAATTAAGAAATTGCTTCTATATCTTTACTTATTTTTTAAATTTCTTGAACTAAATGATTAATTTTGTCAATGAAATGAATAAAATTTAAATAATTTATAAAAAGGGTAATTTTAAAAACCTACTAATTAATATTTCAAATAAAATTTTATAAAGCAATTAAAACTACAAAAGGAATTTTTACGTGATGTAATACTAAAAAAAAAATGTAAATTGATTTATAAGGAGGACTTCAGCCACTGGTCTGGTAGTGAAGTGATGAGCTGAAAAGACAAAGAAACATAATAAACATAGAGCAAATATAAATAAACTATATCACCCCCAATATATAGACACATTTATATACACAGCACCCCCCTAACCGAAACCCGATGAACGATATCGGGATGATGAAATACGGTCGCGACGCGGTTGACGCGGTACGAATATTTTATGTACCCAGCACTCGCGAGAGCTATTCATTGCATACAACATAGATATTTAAAATGTCAATATGTAATCAAGAATAATAATTAAAATTAATTCTGTATCATATTAGGTACCTGATAAGCTAAGATGCGAATAATACACCCGGAACTGTGCAAGAGCACATCGAATCTCCTACCCGTTAAGGAAAAAGTTGAAATAATACACCCCGAACTGTGTCAGAGCATATCAGATTTGCTATCTGTTGAGGAAAAATCTAAAATAATACACCCTGAACTGTGTCAGAGCATATCAGATTTGTTATCTGTAGAGGAAAAATCTAAAATAATACACCCTGAACTGTTTCAGAGCATATCAGCTTTGCTATGTGTTGATCAAAAATCTAGAATAATACACCCTGAACTTTGTCAGAGCATACCAGATTTGCTATCTGTAGAGGAAAAATCTAAAATAATACACCCCGAAGTGTGTCAGAGCATATCAGATTTGCTATGTGTTGATCAAAAATCTAAAATAATACATCCTGAACTTTGTCAGAGCACATCAGGTTTGCTGTATGTATAACACACTCTAATCTGTGTGTTTTTACAATTTCATAATTTGAAACTATTTCTAAAAATGAAACCGAATTAGAAGATTGAACTAGGGAAATATATGAGTTAACCAGAAGATTTTAGTTTTATAATTTCAACAAGAAAATATTATTGATTTGAAGAAATATAACTTAAGGGATTTTTGTATTATTTTCAATATTAAAAATAGAAGATTTTTCAAAGAAATCAATTACTCAGAGAGTTTTCAATCAATGAATTTACTTGTATTTTCCATATTTCTTTTTTCCCCTTTTGTACTTGTGTAGATGTTGCATTACTATCCAGACCTCTTAATTACCCCTTTTAAGATTCTCTTAAGAATGCATTTTCACAGCATAATATGGCCAATCCCGGTTGTAATTAAAAAAAAGTCGATTTATATTATTGAAAAAAAGGTGAAGTTGCTAATGAATAGCAAATGGAATCAAATTGTGATCGATGACAATCCAAGTGAAAAGGGGGTATTAAATAATGCAAATACTAAATGTAATATTGAAGTTACCTTTATCTGTAGGATTATAGAAAAAAATTAAAACTTATTATTAAGTAATCCATAAGGAGGTCTTTTTTCATCAACGATGTAATATAAGTACAAAGGAATTCTATATGTGAACACCGGGTGGTGCAGAATGATTAATAGCAGGTGACAGGTACCGATTAAATCACAAATTCTAATCTTGTATAAGAAAAGAGAAGGTGCTCGATTTCAGTTTTACACGGTTTGGAAAAATGGTTTATAAAAAATATACATTTATAGAAATAAACGAATAATTTCAGTGGATAACCATTGGGCAAGATATGGCATATACTCTAGAAGACTAAAACCAGCGGGTTTATATATTTAGTTTGCTCATACAAAAGGTTTAATGTAGTGTATTTTTAGGTTTAATATTCCCGTAAAATTATCAAAGGTAATAATGATGGGTCTTTTAAATAGAACTAAAATGATTCCTGACCGATATACTGTAATAGTTCCTTGATGTCTCTGGGCCGAAGACTAGTATATGTTCAAATACTGTGTGACGGTGTCAAAAATAGATTTATGTAATGTTAGATGCTTTTAGAATAGTTAGGGCTTTTAGAATACTTAGAAGATGTTTTTAAATGAAAGCTAAAAAAATCTGATGTGTTGTATCCTTAAATTTATTTATATATAGATAATCAAAGGGACATTTCGGATTTAATTTTGTTGTTAAATATGATTATTTATTTAAGAAATTACTTCATATAATTATAAAAATAAAGGTGAATCCAGAAAGAAAAATAAAATGAGAGACTGTTTTACATAAACAGATCTAATACGATTGAAAAAAGCCAATACTATGAATTAACAAATCATAAATTTCTATTTATTTTAAAAAAAATGGTAAAGTTGTATAAACAGTCTTAAGTGGTTTATAATACCCTCTTACTTAAGATCAATCATATTATAATTTAACCTCTTTGAAGACATATTTCTAATTTAATACTTGAAAATCAAATTATATTACTTTTAAACTTAGATATTCGACTCAAATACAGCAGAATGAATGATATACATAAAATACCCATCATCTAAACTTAAATTAGTGTAATTAATGTTAGTAAGTTAGTCGATGTTACCAAAACAATTTTTTATGATAAAACAGTTATATTTGTAAGCTACATAAAAAGAACATGCAATTACAAGCTATATAAAGAAACATGAAATTACTCTCTACATAACAAGTACATGCAATTACAAGCTACCTAATTATTTTATGTATATTATTAAAATTACTGTATTTGGCCAACAAAACCTGTAAACATAATTTGTATATGAAATAGTAAAAACATTTATCTCTCTCCAAAGAGGTTAAAGTTAAATATTTAATTAAAAGGTTAGGAAAATAATGCTTATTGACATTTTTGAAAAATTGTACTATTTGCATTACATTAAAAAACAGAGAATTCACATAAAGAACAAAATTACAGTGTACTACTTGTTATTATGAAAATAAATAGCAGTATATGATCATTTGACTACTTGCTTAAAGCACGAATATAAACCGGGATTGTATTTTTCTTCCTGTATGAAGTTTTTCAAACAGCTATACATAATTAAATAAATTGAGTAAAACAATTGTAACTGAAAAGAAAAAGCAGAATAAAAAATTGTAAATGATTTCAACGAAGAAATTATTTGAAATAATCGGCTAACGTTTCGATATAAATGTAGCGACAAGGGAGGTACCATCAGTATCTTAACCACCAAACTAACCTAAGAGAGTTAAGAATTACATAAAAAATATATTAAAGCGTAGACAAAAATTCATTTAGAAGAATAAGTAATTAAAAAAATTATGCCCTTATTTTTTCTTTCTACCTAGTCACCTGTATAAACAGAAAAATAAAAAATTTGCACCTGCTTGAAAATAATTAAAGAATACGATTAAACTTTTTCATTGTATTACATACAGTATTCAGAAATTTGCGAGCCTGTTGGCAATTCACTAAACACGGTAATAGATCAAATGAAAATGGACGGGGAAAATATTGAAAATGGATTAGAGCAAGTTTTGTTTGGATTAGTGTATTCTGTTGGTATTTATTTGTGAACTGAAGGAATTAGAATAAATTTTGGCAAAAAATCTGAAACAGTATTGGTTGATTACACTGTGAAACAGCTTTACAAAAGATTTCTTTATCAGGTTACAATCAAGAGACCCAGAAATGAATGCGGTTAACTACAACTGACGTCCAGGAAAAATTTAGAAATATAGGAAACAAAAATAAATTTAAAACTATGTTTAATTAACATAAAAGATAATTTCTTATTAATATAAACTCTTGAGAAATAAATGAAGAATACCTCTGCAATAATGGAAAATATTTGTAGATGTGATAATTGGCTTTTATTTCTAGAGAATTACAGAAAAAATAAATTGAACATCGTAGATGTGAAAATGTGTGGATGTCCGATAAGATTTAGTTCAATGATTTTGTATGAAAGAAGATTCTGATTGTTCTAACGGGAAGATAACACAATTATTATCATCTGAAAAAACTAAAAAAGAATAACTGCATTTTAAATATGATATAAAACTGCACATTGTTATTTTCCTAATTCAAAATACAAACTGTTTCTTAATATAGTTTCTAAACAATATTTCCTGTTTCAGCAATAATAATTAAAGTGTTCGATACATCAAACAATAAAATTTGATAGTTCCTTCAAGATATTCATCGTACTAAGGTATTTGTACTTATTTTCAGTACACATTAAAGGTAGCCAATCGCAATAAAAAACATGTCTATTCAGTTCATATAAATTACACTTAACTATTTATACAAGTAATGTATCCAGATGTAATATAAAAATTAGGCAATTCCTATAAAATTATTTAAAATATTAATACATTTTATAGCATTTTCTTGAATAAAATTCATTTTAGTTCCTACATAAAATTCATCGGTAATTAATTTTATAAAAATTTTGCCACGTTGATGTATCCATTTCAAAAAAAGGTTACATCACCCCTGTTTTTTTTAATAAAACAAATTTTGTAAAATGGAAGATAATTATTAATCTAGAATAGATTTTAAATTAAAAAACAAAATTTCATGTAAATAAGATCATCATATAAACTGTAGCAACGTGCTTTAAAAAATCTACGTTAAATTTGAATCATCATTAAACTGTAAATTAAGAAAAAAAAATGTTTAATTTAAAACAGATATATTAAAAAAAAATAATAAATCTATGTTGCATACAATAAAATAAATGTCCCTCACTTTAAAATAATGTCCTAAATTGTATGGTTTTTCTTTCTAGAAGATTGTTCATAGTTACCATACAGACGAGATGTTCACTTTCAGACGGTAACGTCGCAACTAAAATATGTCTTACTTCGTATAAGGTTACAAGATTGAAAAACAAGTTTCTGCGTCTCTGATTGGTCAATGATATCGGAGTGTTTCGTTATAGACCCGAGCGACTACCTCGTGACATCTCTTAATCCGTTCAACGTTAAAAGAATAGACCAACTCTGTGATAAGAATTGAAAAACAAGTTAATTACATTTCTGCGTCTCTGATTGGTCAATAATATCGGAGTGATTCGTTACAGACCCGAGCGACGTCTCTTAATCCGTTCAACGTTAAAAGAATAGACCAACTCTGTTATAAGAATTGAAAAACAAGTTAATTACTTTTCTGCGTCTCTGATTGGTGAATAGTATTAAAAATTGTTTAATCGTTCTAATGAATCCATCCTGTCGTAACTTGTAATCTTCAACACATAATAGCATTAAAATATATATTTGAATTTAAAATAAAAAGAAGGAACTAATTTCAAAATGATTTTTTTACTTTAACCTGTATTAATATATTTATTAATAAAAACAAATTACGTCATCAAAATTGCCGATCTAATTGAAAATTAAACAGACATTTTTTTGAATAGTAATTTACAGAACTGAACTTTTGTTTTTTGCATCGGTATTTATTTTTTCAGTTAAGAAAAAAAAATTGGTTATGTTATATTCTCTAAGACAGTATAAGGTATTAATACCTTATAACCAATTTTTTTAATTTAATTATTTTTTTTAATTTAATTAATTTAATTAACAAATTAATACCGATGAAATTTGATAAATAAAAAATGAATTTGGTTATAAATTAATTTCCAGACATAATATTTTTTATTAAAAGGGATATATTAGGTTTGCGCCTTTCCTAACACTGAAGTTTCACATAAAATTCTCCCTATATCTAACTTCAATTAGACTATGCGCCAAATCGTTTTTGATTACGTCTTTAAACGCCAAAAATACTATGCTAAGAAAGCAAGTGTTGATTCCAACAACGACAGTTTTGTTGTACAATTCAATTTACTCAGAGTCCTCTTGGTTTACTTAAAAATCAAGAAACAGATTTACAAATTTAATAAGCCTGTAATAAAAACATACCCTTCTCTCTTTGCTTTGATCCGCTTTCGGGAGCGAGGTCAACACCTCATCATAGTTACTCGAGGCCTCCTTTTACGTTTCTGAAGCACTTTGACCTCCAGCCTTTTACTAACGACAGATTCTGAAATGACTCTAACTGTCTCTTTATCATCCGCTAAGACAACCAGACCTTTCCTACTGTGTTTTATGTTCCTAATTTTCAAATTTCCTTGAAATATAGCTTTCAAATTTCCTTAATAGTTTTGTGGAGCTTTCCTTCCTGTTTATGAATGTGACTTCTGGTTGCTTGTGGGTTAAGCTGGCCTCTCGCTTGCCTTTAAGCACCTAGGCGTAGAGTTTCCGCTTCGCCCTAATAAGTACAGGCGCTGGGCGCTGGTACCGGGACGGAATTTGCCTCTTTTCTTTAACTATAACCTCCTTGACTTCAGTTGGCTTAGAGACAAGCGCCTCAAATCCGTTCGCCAAAGCACAGTTCCCTAAACTCATGTTTAGGAAACATTTATGTTAAGAGAACATTTCCCTAAACTCATTATGCCTAGGGATCACTCGTCTTCAAGAAATCCAACAACTGCTCACATAGTTACTCAAATTGTGTACCAGAGATACAGAACTACCAGCCTTAACTAAATCACTATTCAGACTAATTTTTGATATCCCTAATTAGTCTCTGTCATCTACTACTTTGTCGGGCGAGCCGACATATTTGAAATACGAGCAGCCGGTGGACTGATTCCCTCACGTCACTTTTTGCACGTCTTAACCGCTGCTGAATAGTTTAAGCGAGTGCAAGCAATTACGAAAATACTAATTTCGGTCCCTGCTCTGAAAAGAGCGTATACAGGAGTAATCGCCTTAATTCGCCCAGGTAGACTGTCCGCCCTACCTGGGCGAACCTTTGCTCGTTACAGGGTATTTATACCAAAACCCACCGGGTTGGTCTAGTGGTTAACGCGTCTTCCCAAATCAGCTGATTTGGAAGTCGAGAGTTACAGCGTTCAAGTCCTAGTAAAGCCAGTTATTTTTACACGGATTTGAATACTAGATCGCGGATACCGGTGTTCTTTGGCGGTTGGGTTTCAATTAACCACACATCTCAGGAACGGTCGAACTGAGAATGTACAAGACTACACTTCATTTACACTCATACCCTTCTCATTCATCCTCTGAGGAATTATCTAAACGGTAGTTACCGGAGGCTAAACAGGAAAAAGAAAGACATAAAAAGGGTATTTACACCAGCAGTCGTTGCCACTTCTTCGCCACGTGCCTTGTAAAACAAAAAGTCGATCGCTTTACAAGGGTCTCTTGAGGCAGATGCATGTCTAAATCAAACACCAGATACCAAAAAGGAACTCGGTGAAAACGGTCAAATCATGAACGATCCACCCCTTTTTATGCAGATGCTGTTAAAACATTAGTCAGTAAGAATTAAAAACCCGGGGAACGTAACCGCTTGACACCGGTTTAAAAAAACACCAAAGCTAACCTAAGTACGGTAACAACTTTGATTATACGCATCAGAAGGACCAAAGTATAGGATAAGGTTGCGACAATATTTTAAAGGTGATTGGAGAACAACAATTTTTTCATTAAAAAAATTCAGGTTATGTTACCCCTTACTATTCCAGCTATTAACCATTTTTTACATTACGTAGTATTTTACAGCTGTTTAGTATTTTTTACCACTAGTTTCAAAGATTGTCACAGGACTTCTGAAGTAGTTCTGTACCGTCATATAAAATAAATGTTGTTTTTCGGTGTTTAATGATAGAAAAATTATTTAACATTCCCCGTACTTTATTAACATTTTTTCTGATGTCTTTCATTTAAAACCAAATGAAAGATATGCAGCTTAAAAATAATTTTACTGCACTTTAATTAAGAAAGTAAACTATTTTCATTGCCTACTAATTTAATTTATAATATTGCCGTGATTGGTTAGGTTGATATTTTTTTTTTTGTCTTCAGTCATTTGACTGGTTTGATGCAGCTCTCCAAGATTCCCTATCTAGTGCTAGTCGTTTCATTTCAGTATACCCTCTACATCCTACATCCCCAACAATTTGTTTTACATACTCCAAACGTGGCCTGCCTACACAATTTTTCCCTTCTACCTGTCCTTCCAATATTAAAGCGACTATTCCAGGATGCCTTAGTATGTGGCCTATAAGTCTGTCTCTTCTTTTAACTATATTTTCCAAATGCTTCTTTCTTCATCTATTTGTCACTTTATCCACCTGTCTGATTTTTAACATTCTCCTATAACATTTCAAAAGCTTCTAATCTTTTCTTCTCAGATACTCCGATCGTCCAAGTTTCACTTCCATATAAAGCGACACTCCAAACATACACTTTCAAAAATCTTTTCCTGACATTTAAATTCATTTTTGATGTAAACAAATTATATTTCTTACTGAAGGCTCGTTTAGCTTGTGCTATTCGGCATTTTATATCGCTCCTGCTTCGTCCATCTTTAGTAATTTTACTTCCCAAATAACAAAATTCTTCTACCTCCATAATCTTTTCTCCTCCTATTTTCACATTCAGCGGTCCATCTTTGTTATTTCTACTACATTTCATTAATTTTGTTTTGTTCTGGTTTATTTTCACGCGATAGTTCTTGCGTAGGACTTCATCTATGCCGTTCATTGTTTCTTCTAAATCCTTTTTACTCTCGGCTACAATTACTATATCATTGGCATATCGTAGCATCTTTATTATTTCACCTTGTACTGTTACTCCGAATCTAAATTGTTCTTTAACATCATTAACTGCTAGTTCCATGTAAAAATTAAAAAGTAACGGGGATTGGGAACTTCCTCGTCGTAGTCCCTTTCTTATTACGGCTTCTTTCTTATGTTCTTCAATTGTTACTGTTGCTGTTTGGTTCCTGTAAATGTCAGCAATTATTCTTCTATCTCTATTCTTGAACCGTAAACTTTTTAAAATGCTGAACATAGCAATTATACCTGGCGATAATGGTCACTCTTTCGTTATATGTTACCCAAAAATTCTTGCCCAAATCACTCAAAAATAATTATCATGTTAAAAAACCAATTTTAGATCGACAAAAAATGGGAAAAATGTTTTTCAATTTTTGCAAAAAATTTTTTCGATTTTTTCTATATATTTTTTTTTAAATTATCGGAACGTAAAATTATAATTTTACATTTAGACCGTATATTGTAAAAATCGTTGGGGCTCCGCCCCCCCCCCCCCAAATCTCCTTCAACAATCATTATACAGAGTGATTCAGGAGGATAGGGCAATACTTTGACAACACATTCTAGAGGCTAAAAATAAGAAAAAAGTTCATATAAACATAGGTCCGAAAACGCGTCGTTAGCGAGTTATACAGGGTGAAAGATTTCACCCGACTTTCAGTTGCTCCGGTAAATTAAGGCTTTCTGAAAAACTGGGAAGGTCAATTAAGGGGAAAATTGTTTCTTACGGTTTTTGAGCTGGGAAATCGAAAAAAATAGGTCCCAGAACTGTATCTCTCTTAGTTTCCATGATATCCCGTGTAAAAAGCCAAAAATAGGGTCAAAAAACACATTTTTTGCGTTTGACGAACAATAACGTTTTTAAATTGGCGATAAATCATACATTTTTAAAACGTAAATTGTAGAGAATTTAATTATAAGAAGATTGAGATGTAAATAATGTCGACAGAAAACAAATAAAATTTTAAACACGTCGACTCTTATTAACAACAAAACTGATTAATTTTTAACAGATTAAAAAACTTTTTCGTTATATACAGTAAAAAATAACTGGAGGAAGAAAGAATACTTACTGTTTTTTTTATGATAATGATAAAATGCTGCTTATAAGTAGTATTTCATGCGGTTTAATAATTTTCAAAAATGTCACCGTTGTGTTCAATCCACTTTTCAACGCGTTGTACTAGATTTTGTGTAACGGTATCTTTGCGTTCTTTGATTATAGTTGCAGCGTTGAGAACGGGAGCGATCAGTTCATCGCGTGCGTCTGCTTTTTGCTTGTAAACTTCATTTTTCAACCGTCCCCACAAACAATAATCCAACGGACTTTACTTTTCGATTTGGTACAACACGACCAGGATACCTATTTCGATATTCCGTAACCGCTGCCGCAGCACTTCCATTGCAAAATCCATAGATGAAAATCACGTCGGAATATTCGGCATTAGTGAAGATAGGCAGCATTTTTCAAAACAAAAATGAACAGAATTTCCCTTTTTTTAACAGACTGGATTTTTATGCGCTGTAAAACGAATACAATATTACACTTCTTAACAGTTTCTGAAAATTTTACGATACGAATTAAATATTTTTTGGCGTTTTACACGGGATATCATAGAAACTAAGATAGATACAGTTCTGGGAGTTACTTTTTTCGATTTCCCAGCTCAAAAACCATAAGAAACAATTGAATTTGTCCCTTAATGATCTTCCCAGAATTTCAGAAAGTCTTAATTTACCCGGAGGAACTGAAACTCGGGCGTAATCTTTCATCCTGTATAACTCGCTAACGAAGCATTTTCGAACCTATGTTTACGTGAACTTGTTTCTTATTTTTAGCCTTAAGAATGAGTTGTCAAAGTTTGCCCTGTATTTCCTTGATTTTGGGCATAAAAATAATTTTAAAATGAAAAAAACATATTTTTCCTCGCTAATCAAGTATGAACATATTAGGAATTCACTCGATATAACCATTTATAGTTATTTATTTTATAAATATAATTTAATCAAACTTAACCTACGCTCGCTAACGTTCCCTAATTAACACGGTAATGGTTTGAGTATTTAAATAATAAATTCAGTAATTCTAACAATTATTTATTATTTAAATAATGAAAACATTATTGTTAATTTGTCGATGTCAACGAGCGTAGGTAAAAAAATATTTTTTTTCCTTAATTCTCGCCTAAAAATTGTTATTTGTAACAAAAAAAAAAAAAAAAAAAAAAAAGGTGCTTAGGACCGCACGGCCGAAGTGAAAACTTGTATGGGATCGCAATCGTTTCGAATTAATATATATATATTACAAGTAGCGTATAACGATTACATTCAATAGCCGCTTTAACCTTTCACCCCTAGAACCAATTTAAACGTGTTTTTTCCACGATTATCCCGTGTTTGTAGTAACATTTTCCCGCTGGAAGACTGGATTTGCTGCAAAATACATAATAAAACACTGGTTTCAGACGCCCAGAAAATAGTATATTACTATACTTACAGTGTATTAATATACGTTTAATTTTTCTTCTGCGCAACTTATATACAACATTTTTCACCCGATGCCTCAGATTGCCGTTGTAGCCGATTGGTATAACGCGTCTTTCCGCTGCGTTGCTCGTAACACACTTCGAGTCTTAGGGGGCTAGATTTTTTTTCACTTTAAATATTATTTATTTATTTAATTCAAACCAACCTTTATAATTAATTATTATAAATAATATTTAAAACGAAAATATTAACCAAATTGACGCCCCTGCGTAATTTCAAACATCCAGCTGGGATTAAGGGAATAGGGAATTTCCCACCGGGACTTCCTATTAAATTACATATATACATTTTTAAAAGTACATAAAATTTTGATTCATTATTAACTTGACTTATTATTTAGTATTTACAATCGGAGGTTAATAATTATTAATAAATCAATATATTTAAATTGAAAAAAAAGGAGATGAAGTCTGATTCGAACCGATATCCCTTCCTCTTGTAAGATCCAAATATTTCATTAATTAAAATTTTATTGAGCTATAACACTGGAACCGATGAAAATAAGTACCGCTTATAATATATAGTCGAAAAGCTCTCGATAAAATTGATCGTGGATCGTGTTTTATTACCGACATGATTTTTCCATCGTTCCAAATTTGAACGTTTAAAACTCGATAACGAAGGCGTTAACAGAAAAACGGCGTTCACCGTTGTTTTTATCATAAAATTTTAAACCGAAATCACGTATCGTACGTCAACCTTTCTATTTAAAAAATTAAATTTGATTCAATACGGCGGAAAAAATTAAAAGCCCACCGTAATGCCGATTTTTGAACTTTCCTGAACCCCATTTCTTTCTGCGCCCGTACCCGCTTTTTTCGAATTACAATATATTTACACGTTTTTTTTTTTATGAAGGATTCGGCGATTATATTTCTTCTTAGCTTCCGTCGCCCTATTTTGCGCATATACTAACTGCAGAGGCGTGCCTGTGGCACGCCCTCCGCAGCTAGACCCTGTAGACCGGTAATTGCTAGCGCACAGATTTCAGCGTATTTAGCGAAAGATCAGATCTGTAGGTATTACGTCGGGTGAGTGCGATCAAAACAGAGGGCTAAACAAATTAATTTCCGGATAACCGAGATCCGGTCGATCGAGAGTGTACCAGATGAGTTAAACGATTAGCGCTCGACCTGCCGATACTTACGCCGTTTGAATAGTAAAAATCGGACGACCGGTTGCCGAGATATCACGGCGGCACCCCCTCCCCAATTTCCGAACGGCACCCCGGGGGCGCTTGAAAACATTATCGTCTGTCGGGAAACGCTGGGAGGGGATGGGGTTGCGTCGAGGTGAGTTGAGAAAATTTTTCAGAGCGCTAGGACCGACCGTTTTCGAGATATTTGCGATTTTCTTTCAAAAATTCGGATCCTATTAAAAAGTACTACATTTTTCCCAAGCCACGATATATATATATATATATATATATATATATGTGTGTGTGTGTGTGTTCGGTATATAGATATATAATAATAATATAACAATAAATGTTTATAATAATAAAAGCAATTGTAAAAATTAAAAAAAAAGGAAAAATTAAAAATATCTTTTTAAAAGAATTAAATCTGACTAAAGAAAATAATAAATTTAAAAAAAAAGAAATCAAGGTAATTAAATGAAGGATTAAACATAGTTACGAGGGATTAAAATATTAAATCAACTTTGAGAGAGATTTAATTTTTAAATGGATTATGACGTTGTAGAAATAGCAGAGGTATTTAAAAATTAAAAGTTCTCACCTGTCTTATATCGATTTATCCTCCAACGAAAATTTTTAAAATTTAAAGAGTTCTTTAATTCGATTAATCGAAAAAATCGATTTTCAGAGAGGTTTAATTTTTAAATGAATTATGTCGTTGTAGAAATAGTAGACATTTAAAGATAAAGTCCTCACTAGGTGTAACATGGATAAGAAAACATTTAAAGGCAGTAATTTAAAATTTAAAGAGATCTTTAATACGATTAATCCAAACATTCAATTTTCATAGATATTCAATTTTTAAATAGGCACGATTACGTATGTGTATACAGAGTGTTTCTAAAATACTGGGCTGGCAATACTTTTTCGGATTCTACTGGTAAAACTAAACGAAAAATATCCCAAACGAATAAACCATAGAGCTTTAATTTTTAAATGTATTTTTAATAGGGACGATTACGTATGTGTATACAGAGTGTTTCTAAAGTACTGGGCTGGCAATATTTTTTCGAATTCTACTTGTAAAACTAAACAAAAAATATCCCAAACGAATAAACCATAGAGCTTTAATTTTTAAATAGCACGATTACGTATGTGTATACAGAGTGTTTCTAAAATACTGGGCTGGCAATACTTTTTCGGATTCTACTGGTAAAACTAAACGAAAAATATCCTTAGTTACAGCAATTTCTCCTTTGTTGTCCCCCTGTCCGCCATTTTCTTATTTTTATATAAAACTTTATATCTCGAGATCGGATAGAGGAATAAGATTAATATTTGGTAAGCGTCTCGGTAATAAAGTTTTAAAATCAGGAATTAAATACCTTCCTAAATTACAAAACATCGGCGATGTTTATTTTTCAATCCGTTATATCTCCGTAAATGTTGGTTTTATCTTTGCTAAAATATTACGCCTTTAATTTTGAACAAAATGTCATTTTATTTTTTAAATCGGGTAACAAATAGTCGAGTTACAGGAAAAAATCGACGTTGTAATTTTATGATGTAATTACTACGCGAGTAAATTATTACTTAATTTGATACATACTACAATCGACTGTAAATAAAAACAGTTAATTGAACTGAATGTAAAGTGGAGGATATAAAAATTAGATATCTGTGTTTTAATTACATGTGCTGATGAAACACAGTCGTGCTGTCCCAGATTAAAATAACGGCGAAATTCTCTATGCGCTCCCTCCACACTGTCATTGATTTTGTAAAACGCTTTGATAGCAAATGCACGTTGCACACCACTCCAAGGATGCATGACAACTAAATGGCAGGTTAGATTAGAGAGACTCACCGGGTTGGTCTAGTGGTGTTCGCGTCTTCCCAAATCAGATGATTTGGAAGCCGAGAGTTCCAGCATTGAAGTCCTAGTAAAGCTAGTTATTTTTACACGGATTTGAATACTAGGTCATGGATATCGGTGTTCTTTGGTGGTTGGGTTTCAATTAACCTCACATCTAAGGAATAGTCGAACTGAGAATGTACATGACTACACTTCATTTACTCTCATACATATCATCCTCTGAAGTATTATCTAAACGATAGTTTCCGGAGGCTAAACAGGAAAAGAGAGGTTAGGTTAGAGAGGCTGGCGCCACTTATCAAGTGGTAATCGCCCACGGCTACCAACACAACTTTCAAAATTTCCCGTTTCTTTGAATCACCTGTATATATACAAATATATATATTTGTGTAGAGAGAGAGAGAGAGTGAGGGGGGAGAGAGATAGATAGATAGATAGACAGATAGATAGAGAGAGAGAGAGGGGGGGATAATACGTGAGTAAGCAAGCTCTGTAATATAAATGATTTATTAGAAATAATGAACAAATCTGTTCATCTTTTATCTCACTTTTGGTTTTTTGTCTAAGCGATCTAAGTGTGCGTCCATTATGTTTCAATAAACATGCACGCAATGATATTTGGAATGATTCAAATCCCATAAGGGGGGGGTAGTAAAATCCATTTTCCTTTTTATTGTTTCTGTATTGAAACTCCAATACATTCTTGTACTAATTAGATGACTCCACTACGTCACCATAGTTAAGTATTTGGGCAATTTCATGCAGGGAAGAAAGATAATAAGCCTAAATTTTCTTCATTTTTTTGTCAATTATCATTTTAATTTATATATTCAGAATGGATTAACCTTTTCCCATCACGATGATCCGCGGTTGATTAGCACTCCGTGAAAATATGTTGGTATTTAATTGCCTCCCTTCATAGTCTTATGCTGCTACCCTCTTGTGAAAAAAATTTCTAAAAATTAAGTATATTAAAGAGATTTAACAGATTCTGACAAAAAAAACCGTTACGATTGGATATTTTTTATGCCTGTAACAACAAAAAAATTGTAACGGTACAAAAATTACGATAATTTAATTGCAGAATTTTTTTTGCGCATTTCTACCGTGTTTTTTATTATAGAAATTTTTTTTTTGCTCTGCATTTGTGAAACATAGTTTGCAGATTTAAAAAATAATACTTTCAAGCAAATCGGTTGAAAACTGGACAAAATATGACGAAAAACCCGTGTCATAAATCACAGATTAGTAACATATGTTAGTATAAATAAAAGTAGATTTTGAAAACTACGTTTTATAAAAATCCCCACCACTCAAAAGGCTATTCAGATTGACAAAAACCATTTTTACTGTACACTGTTATTCATTACGAATCGATATGTGTTACATGTTTACCGATATCATTTGTCAGAAAAGATATTTATAGACCTCAAGTAAAAGTGACGTATTTATGATCACAAGTCCTTCTTTTTTTTTGTGTGCCGTATAACATAATTTATTATGTGTTTCAATACATCGATATATTGCTAATATAATAAGCTATTTTTGTAAATAATAAATAAATCAGTAATCCTCATAGCAATTATAATACACAAGTCATAGACACACACAAGCACATTTCTGATAAAAAAATGGTCATATTCTTTCTAGTCTAAATAAAACATTTTACATCGTATAAAAGTCGTTCAAATTGTGTAATAAAACAGATTCCTTTGTGAAAAAAAAAAAACCGACTTAGATGACTAATAAAATGATTTTGTAACAGCGTTTTAAAACTGACGCCGTGCGTCACCAGTTCCAAGGCTACATGATCGAAAAAGGTTAATAGATTATGAAATTTTGTAAAATTATTTCAGATTATAATTGACCGATGCTAAAAATACTGCTTATAATTCATCAAGAAGGTAGTAAGAAAACGGTCACCGTGGATGCTGTATCTGAAATTTTTACTCGAAGACTACAATAATTTTTTTAACATAATACTTTATTTGAATACTTTAAAATTCTCTTTCTAAGTAGTAGTCTGTTGAGGGCAAAGAAACCTAAAACCACAACATAACTTTCCTAGCTTTGATGGAAAAAATTATATAAACCATTTTTTTTTCAGAAGTCAATGTGACATTTCAGAATGTTAAATTGCTCCATCGGGTTTCAAAATTTAGTAAAATAACAATTTTTTTTATCAACTGTTTTAATGGATTTTCAATAAACCACATAATACACTATCCAAAATGTAAACACAATATTCCACTTACTGAATCCAGATATATAATCAGGATCGCATCAAAACTAAAAAAAAATATTAACAAAGCAAAAAAAAAATAAATTTCACAAAAAAGAAACATATATATAAAACTCCACAATAATGATCATAATAATAAAAAATAATAACAATGTAACAAAACAGAACAATACGACGAGGTTACTGTACACATTTATTTAATAATCAGTTCCACGGCTAATAACCTCTTTGCATGTAGGTCGTAACACGATTGTATGTTCAAACTGAGCAGTATAACAACCCTTTATGTCGCACAATGGCGGATACGCTTCAACAATATCTGAAAAAATAAATAAAATTTATAAACAACACAATAACACACTTACAAAGAAATATTCAACAGGGGAGAGATCAATTTAAAATCTTTCTGTTTTTTAATTCCACAGTCAAACCAGGTTTCAGTTTACATCATCCTCTGAAAAGATTTTTTCACACGCTTTCTTATGAAGGGTGTCTGATTACTTCCATGCACACTACATTACTGAAGTTGTTCTTTGTTCTTAGTTTACCGCATCTCCACTAGAGCATACACCGACTTTTTGGCAGGTACATTCATAAATCTGTTGCTGGCAATCATTTGAGTCGATTGAGTATTTTAATTTGTAAAAAACGAATGAAAGAGAATTATGTGTGGTGATCAATCATTACTTTTTGAAAGTGAAAACCACAAAGAAATTAAAACCGGGGGAGATAATTATTGCGAGTTAGCTTTATCGATTAGAACCGGTTTTGAATATTCTGGATAACGATCTATAGAGATTAAACAGCAAAATATTAAATAAAAATTCATATGATGACTGAGAATAGAAACCGATCACAAAGACTAATGACATCTTAAATGATTAAGTACATCATATTTTGGATAAATATCCAAAATAGTTTTCAAGATGGATGCCATAATTATATCACAATCTATCAAAAGTGTCAGCGAGTAAACATTTTAAAACACAGTTTAGAGCTGTTTCAACATATTCAAGAGGAAATTTTGTGCAATTTCATATTGGGAAACACTCGTATATTGCTACTGACCTGCTGAAAACAAACAGTCAAAAACAGCAGTCAAAGTACAGGAATTCATTCCACAGAAGAGAAAAACCATTGACATCAACAGCAAAGATAATCGATGGCCACTATCTTTTGGAATGCTCACGGATCTTAATTGACTTTCTGAAAAAGCTCTCCTAGTTTCTGAAAAAACTAGGCGATCTTGTCATCTTTTCTGTATAGTGTAAATGCGAAAGTAAAGGAAAAAATCTGCTGTGCACACCAGATGACTTCCTCCTTGTACGCCTATTAAATTACATATACATTTTAAATAGTAAGATAATGTTTAAAGTAATGTTTCTTTCTGTCACACTTCATTTCCTTTTTTTACCCTATTTATTTTCAGACAGAAATTCTCTCCTAGGAATAAATTCATGACATCTAGTATTTCTTCTAATTTATCTTTGATTTTCTTTTGAAAAGATAACATCACAGGATAATTTTTACATTTTAAGTTTTTCCTTGAATAGTTGTTACTTCAATGTCAAATTTCAATGTATTACTTCTTCTGTACCAGATTTTGAATGATGGACATAGATTGCCCGTACTTTATAAATATTATCTCCTGGTACAAATATCACAGTATTATGATATATTACTGAACTGATATATCACAGAACTGTGATATATTGTCATAATATGGCTGTAGTGTAGAATGCTATTTCTATCGATAAACAAAAAGGAACGATTCATCAGAATGATAATTAGCAGGAAAGTTATTGTCCAACCCAAATAAAAACAGATCATTTTACACGCTTCAAATTACTTCTCTGATACTTTTAATTTCAATCAAAACTTTAAAGTTATAAATATGTATACTGCATAAATAAATTTTTGAAAATTCAAATAATTCATTAACATATTGACCACTCCATAATAAAATTTAATATTATACAAAATATAAATCACCAAAACACAGTATCAGAAAAATTATACTTACCATGTTAATTCCAATAATTGATTTTCACAGGATCCCGCATCTTCAGTCGGTATTGAATTCTATTCCACAAAAATTAATTCTTGGAATTAATATTCTAAGTATAACTTATCTAATTATTGTGTTTTGGTTGTTTATATTTCATATATTAAATAATATATAATAAAGGACAAACGTATAACTTAGCTTTCTACCAAGAGTACAAAATCTAATGATGTTGCTTACCTTATCTTATTGCTCTTTCAATTTTTATCATAAAAGCGCTGTCGAGAGTTTTCCTCATCATCAGTTAATAAAAATGTTTTTGAAAATTACACGTTAAAATTAAAACATTAAAAATTGTTGCATATTGTAAAATATGTAGTCAAGAAATAAAGACAAACGTCAGTTCTTGTATTGTTGTTGCGGTGAGTTTAGCGAGTTACTACGTTCTCAGATAAAGACAAAGCAAAGTGTGTTTTATTGATGGCCGAATTAAAATCTGTAATTTTAGTTCAACGTGTGTTTTGACGTGATTTTGGAAGAGATCCACCGCACAAAAATAACATAACGCGTCGGTTCAAACGATTCGAAGAAACCGGATCGGTTAAGAAACAGAAATCAACCGGCAGACCGAGTGTACCGGACGAAACGGGTGAATAATTAGACGATCGGCAATTAGAAGTGCTGGGAAGTCCATCCCCCGTTGAAGCGTCGAATTAGGTATTCCAAAATCAACAGTTCACAAAGTTTTACGTAAAAAACAAAATTTACATGCTTATAAAATCCAGATACTGCAGGAATTGAAACCTGATAATGGTGTAAAACGTTCCAATTTCGCTGTTCAAATGTCGTACAAGAATGATTGAAAACGAACCATTTTTAGACGATATAATTTTTACAGACGAAGCTACATTCCACGTGAATGGATGTGTTAACAGACACAATCCACAAATACGAAGCTCTGAAAACCCACACGCAATTATCGAGAAACAACGTGATTTGCCTAAAGTTAATGTTTGGTGTGGTGTGATGAAAATCATGTAATAGGGCCTTTCTTCTTTGCCGAAAAAACAGTTAATGGAGTCGTGTACCATGACATGTTAACAGATTATTGCTTTCCTCAGCCGGGTGAACTCGAAAACATTCATCGACTTCATTTCCAACAAGATGGTGCTTCCCCCGCACTTCAATGCACCGGTTATGGACACTTTGAACGAAAGAGATCGATGGATAGGCTGGCAAGGACCCGTACTTTGGCTTCCAGACCTGACACCTTGCGATTTTCTCTTGCGAGGGTACATCTTGCGTTGTTTATACACAAAAAAATTTGCGACCTAAACCGCTTAAAAAACAGGATTAATGAAGCGATGACAACCGTTAACGAAGAAATGTTAACTAATGTTTGGAGAGAAGTCGAGTATAGTTTGGACATTTGTCAAGCGACTAAGGGTGCACATATTGAAATTTATTAATTATGTAAAAAAATGTTTGAGATGACAAATTTGAAAAATAAAAAACAAACTGTAATTTAGTTTTAATTTAAACCATGTTCAAAACTGCACCATTCTTTTATGATAACCCTGTATAAAAAAAAAGAAATACCTTTTTCGCAAAGATATTTAAGTGCCATCTGATATTTAGTACATCCGACTCTGTCCAACCATCTTTTACAAAATGCTAAAGTACCAAAATGAGTATTGATGGTATTCAGTAAACTTCTTGATGATCCCAATCTAGAACAAATAAAAAAAAAGTAACGATAAATAAATTAAGTCCCTAAATACAAAAAATGGAAAAATCAACAAAGTCAATAAACTTAAATATCTTGGGGAAATAATCTAAATCATGGTTTAGAGAAAGAAGCTGATCAAAGAATGAGAAAAAAGAATTTGGCCTACCAACAAAAGATATTTACATAAAAAAGGCATCTCAATAAAAACCGATATCAGGCATTGCAATATAATAATCAAGCTGGAAGGCCTAAAAAACATAAGAACATACCTTTAGTTTGAAATCAGGTGAAATAAATCCAATATTAATAAAGAAAGGAAAATCTTGGGACCAATAAAAATAGATGAAAACAAATATTTAGAAGTAATAAATATGAGTATTTACACGTATTTATGCATTTACAAATACAATCAAACTGAGAAAACATCAGATTCCATCAGAAAAAAAGAACCAAATTCTTTGGCCACTTGATAAGAACGAATAGCAGGTTCACAAAACAAATCTTCAATCATATTTACAACAAAAAGAACAGAATTCAATAAACTTCAGTGCAAAAAGGCCTAAAAGAAATGAAAAAACCTGAAGAAATAGAATAAGATTACGATCAGAAAACTGTTACAATATTTCGAGGATTTCCAAGAGGAAAAAAGAAAACGTCTGATCAGAAAAAAGAATGCAAAATGTTGCTTCATGTGGTTGTCGGCCAAATTCATTAAAAAAAAGAAGTTAAATAAATAAATAAAAATATGCAAAACTATAAAATGAAATAAAGAATAACATAAATTTTCTTAATTTATTGGAACAACAGAATTAAGTTGTTTTTAACAGAATTTAAATTCTGATAAAAGACATATACAAACAATGAAATTAATTTCACAAGAACTACCGGTGAAATATACAAATAGATATTTTATTCTGATGTTTACATAATAATATATTATTTAGCTCACATTAGGAATGAGTATACGAGATCCGTTCAGAAAATAACCAACCATTTTAATTATGCGCCAACAGATATTTAGTGACTGTGGTTGGCAGCATTGTTATTCTGTATAACCTCCTCTGCAACCACATGTTCTTGGATTATTGGTGTCTCATTTAATTTTCACGTTATTATTATTTGAGTGCAACGTGTTTAAGTGTTAGTAAAACGATTTTTGTAATGTGCAATTTTTGGGAGCAATGGATACAATATAAAATTTTGCATGAAACTGGGGAAAACTTTTACAGAAAAGTTTCAATTTTCGAAACAAGCTTACAGAGATGACAATTTGGGTGTACACAATGTTACGAACAGTTTTCACGATTAAAAATGGTCATCAGTCAATTGAAGGTGGTCATCGACCAAGAAGGCCTTGGACTTCAACTGATGATGACACCTGCATTCAGAAAATCAACTACCTGGTGCGTGCAAATCGCCGATTGACTGTCAGAGAACTTGCACAAGAGGTTAAAGCATCTTGATTGGATAATGCCATAACATTATGAGTGAAAAATTTAACACGCATCGAGTTGCAGTACAGTTTGTTCATTTGATGACAACAAAAAAGGACATCGAGTAGATGTTTGGCAGCAACTTCTTGAACAAGCAGATGACGATGAAATATTCATGCAATGGATCATAACAGGAGATGAAAGCTGGGTTTACAGCTATGATATTGAGACAAAAAGTTCAATCATCACAATGGATTGACAAAGAATCTCCACGCCCTAAGAAAGCATGTCAATTTCGATCCAATGTCAAAGTAATGCTCTCTGTTTTTTTGATTTTAACGGAACTGTGCATTTTGAATTCTTGCCTCAAGGTGAAACAGTGAACCGGGCATGGGCATACTATCAAAGTGTTTTACAATGGTTACGTGAAAAAAATCCGCAGAAAGGGACCAGAGCTGTGGTAAGACAACTCATGGTTCCTTCAACACAATGCGCGCCCGCACACTCAGTTTTGTGCCAAAAATCAGACAACTGTCCTCCATCTGCCTCCCTGCTGGTCAAATTATTTTTCTCTTATTTCTGAAATTAAAATCGGCGAAAGGTTTAAGACTATTGATGACATTACAGCAAATTCGTCATGGACCTTAAAGGCCAATTAAAATGAAGCTATCCAGAACTGCTTGGCGAAGTGGAAACACCGCTGGAAAAAGTGTATTAGTAAGAGAGATGAATACTTTGAAGAAGACAAAAACCAATCATCTGTAAAATTAATAATAAAGATTAAAAACATTAAATTGGGTTACTTTCTGAACAGACCTCGTAGAAATACTACTCCACAGATAAAAAAAGAAACCTTGATTTATTCGGCATTTGCTTGATATATATATATATATATATATATCTTTATATATATAAAAATGTTAAGTTCATTTGTGTACGCTTCAAAAACTCAAAATGTTCTGCACCGATTGAGCTCAAATTTTATAACAATATATAACCCACATCAAAGATTGTTTTCATCTATTTTTTAATTTGGAAATGAAAACAAAGGAAAACCAATCAGATCAATGCAAGATGGCCGATGTCAAACACAACGACCAATCACAAAGAGCCCGCATGGTCGTTGCCAATGTAAACAAAATCACAACTGATTAAGTATCAAATTTCTTAGCTGTTAAATAACAGCTAAAACATCAGTATTTTATTAAAAAAAAAAAACACCAAAACAAAAAGAAAAAGCCACCAAGAAGGATGACTTACAGTAAATAAATTAAAACACCCAACTTTCTTATAGCCCAGATAGACTTAAGACTATGCAAACAAAAAAAGTCAAAATAACCAAATACACAGAAAATAATATCCCTACATAATGACCAAAAAATCCTTTGTTAGGTTAAATATTCACTTTTGTCTGAATTTACAGAAGGCACTTACAACAAAGCATTGATAAATATTGAAGACAAGTGCTTAGCTAATGCAAATAAAGTTCTTAGTCAATGGGAATGCCAGCACCCACCCGAGCTGAGATTGCTTCATTTGATGTGGATTTACGCCGTGAACAGAGTTACAACATCGGTGATCTTCAGTCATATGTCCGATCAAACATTCCCAAATTAACGCGTGAACAGATAGGCATTTACGATCGCATAATGCAAATGATAAATGACGGAGCTGGGGGGACCTTCTTCTTGGATGCACCAGGAGGAACTGGGAAATCATTCCTCATTAGATTGATTCTAGCAATGGTTCGATCAAAAAATGGCATAGCCTTAGCTCTTGCTTCGTCTGGAATAGCTGCAACATTGTTACCAGGTGGAAGGACTGCGCATTCAGCTCTGAAGTTGCCATTAAACATGCAAATCATCGAGACTCCTGCATGCAATATTTCCAAAGCATCCTGTATGGGAAAAGTATTACAAAAATGTAAACTCACTGTTTGGGATGAATGCACGATGGCACATAAAAAATCGCTTAAAGCTCTTGATCGTTACGAGATTTGCGTGGAATCGTTCAACCGTTCGGGAATGCTTTGATATTGCTCACAGGAGATTTTAGGCAAAGATTGCCTGTAATTTCTCGATCGACACCAGTAGACGAAATAAATGCTTGCCTGAAATATTCAACACTGTGGCGACACGTATGTACATTGCAGTTGACAACGAATATGCGTGTCCAGTTGCAGAACGATCCATCAGCTGAGGTATTCTCACGACAGTTACTGGGCATTGGAAACGGACAACTGCCAGTCGATGAGACGTCTAGACGAATATCATTTCCTGATAATTTTTGTAATTTAGTAACATCGAAAGAAGAACTGATCGAAAAAGTATTTCCTGATATTCAAACTAATCATAGAAATCACGATCGGCTCAGTGAACGAGCTATCCTTGCCGCAAAGAATAAAGATGTCTATCAACTTAATAATGTTTTTCAATCCAGCATTCAAAGTGAGGAAATTGCATATAAGTCGATAGACATCGTTGTGGAAGCAGATGAAGTAGTTAATTATCCAACGGAATTTTTAAACTCACTTGATCTGCCAGGGATGCCACCACACATATTAAAATTGAAAATAGGTGTGCCAATTATCCTGTTGCGGAATATTAATCAGCCAAAACTCTGCAACGGCACGCGACTTGCAGTTAAGAAATTGATGAATAACGTAGTGGAAGCAACGATTTTAACAGGACCTTTCAAAGGTGAAGATGTCCTCATTCCTCGAATACCCATGATCCCGACCGATACACCATTTGAATTTAAAAGATTGCAATTCCCAATTTGATTGGCATTTGCAATCACAATCAATAAAGCTCAAGGTCAATCTTTAGAATTGTGTGGTTTAAATTTAGATGCGGATTGCTTCTCACATGGACAACTGTATGTGCGTGTTCTTGAGTCGGCAAACCAGATAACCTTTATATCTACGCAGACAGTGGAAAAACAAAAAAATATTATATATCCACAAGTATTGCAAAATTTAACTTCTACGAAACGTATGCTTTTTTTGTTTCTCATTTCTCATCCATGCAACCACAATGTGCCATAGCGAAGCGTGGCGGGTACAGCTAGTATATATATAAAAGATGGCAAAGTGTTGCATGACTTTCCCAGCTACGACTATTCTTTTTAGCAAAGATTGCACATTCATGAACGTAAAAAAACAGATAAATTAACATTTTACAAAATACAGTCTACATAATTCAAAGATTTATGGGCACCAAACAGCCAATTTTTGTATTTTGAAAACTTGTTCTACCTTTTGAGAAAGACTCAAGCGATGATACACTTAAGAAGGGAATGTACATAAGCATAATAATGTTATGTATTTAAAAATGGTGACAAGCTTAGAATTTTATTAAAACATTTCACACCGAAAAAACAGAACTGTTGTGAAGATTATTTACAGATTATACCCGAATAAGAAAGTAATAAGAGTAAAGGATGCTCAAACAGAGTGGTTTGACAAAGGAAAAAAGCAGCTCAAACTGAATGGTTTAACAAATGAAAAAGAGTAAGAAATAGTACTGCCTGTAACAGATTTTATTTGATACACACATTGTTAAAGATATGATAAAAATATTCAAACACATGATTTTAAAATTACAAGATTTATAATATAATAAGGAATAAAAATAATATCGAGAAAAGAAAATTAATGAAAAATAAAAGGCAATAATAAGACGATGAATCTCAGGACAAAAAATGGTAAATTGAATAAATAAAACATACATATACTGTTAATAGAAAATTACAACAGTGAAAAAAGGAAAAAAGAGAGAACGAAACAAAGAATAGTAGTGCCTAAAGCGTTTGATAGAAAGAAATGGTTATCACACCATAAAATGGAGTTAACATTTCAAAATAAGAAGAAATGTACTTCTAAATGGATGTGAAATATGGACACTAAGAAAAAAAATTGAACGATTTTAATATGGGCCAGGAAGAGGTGAAAAGAAAATTAACAAATGGGCAGACAAAATGAAAAGGTAACGTGAAGAATTAACAAGAGTAGAAACTCATTCAAAGCAATTCAGAAAAAACTGGCTGAGACAAATTATGAGAGGAAGATTGATTAAAATAGAATCGGTAGTGTAAAAAAAAGTAAAAATTATATTGATGATCTAAAATGAAAATTGGAGATATGAGAATCTTTAAAAAAAGCTAGCGGAGCTTCATAACTTTCCTGAGAAAATTAAATAGAACATTAGAGAATGCAAGCATGCAAGTAAAGAATTATGTAAGTAAATCATTGTACTCTTTGAGTAAAAGTTTGAAGTATGGAATGACCCATGGCAGTTATAAACCCATACATTGTAACCAAAATTAATAAACATCAATGATATGTAATCAGAATCAAGCAAAAAAATCAGATATTTATAATAGATATTTTATACTGGCCCTCAGAACTAAATGAAATTGCCCAAATGCACAATTGAAGAGAAATAGTAATGTAATGAAATCAACTAATCAGTTTGAGAATGTGACTTGAGTTGAAAAATGATAAGTATTTTTTGAGTATTCAATACGGACGCAGATCTTTTGTGTTCCTTGTTATTAACAGAACCTCTCTAAATTTTGCAACTGACCTTAATACTAATGTTTTGTTAGAAGCCGGTTTATCCGGCTAGTTATGGCGAAATAAATCTTGCACTGCGACCGCTGATTTCGTACTGAAATACGACTCGACAATGAAAACCCGTTCATCTAGCAAAAACACCATCTTGTCTCTAGCAATACACTGATCGTTATGATTGCATTGTTGTTACTATCGGTAGTGTTCTACTGCGTCGCCACGAAGTTCAGATGTTGGACGAGTCCATTTCAGTAACGAGTAGGGGGTAAGCTTGACTTTTGAAATTTCATGGATGATGGATTGCGGTTTTATATGGGACACTCTGTATTTCTAAGATGTGCAGTATAAAGCTGTTTCCATAGTAAAATATCACTCAGTATATGTATATATTTATATAAAGTGTAAAAAATTTATACAAAGTGAAATTTTGAGATACAGCAACCAGATATTTACTCCCTTGCTTCTTCCTTCACTGACTGTGATCAAAATTAAACAGCATCGATTTCCCTTATACAAAAATAATTGCTGAATATCTTCTAAATCAGTCCATGCAAAACAATATAACTACACAGCCAGAAAAATAAAAATGTTAACAATTAATCAAATTTATACAAAAAAATTTTTAAGAGTATTACCTTAAAGGTATGTAACCGGCATCAAAGTTTTTCATATAATGTGAAACATCCATATCGTTATGTACTTGACCACGTCCAGTCGAGCCAAAAGTTTCTATCGCGTAAAACTCATTTTCCTCCATTACTGTGGCTTCACCACCCTTCACAATGGGAACAGTCTTACCGGCGTGGATACCTAAATAAAAAAGAAAAGAAAAATAATTTATTTGGCTAATACAGCATTTATCTCAACCACTCCTAACACTCTCTTTCCTCTCTCAATTTATGATTCTCTGATTCTGTCATTTTATAAAAATTCTACTTCTCTTCATTACAAATAAAAATTTCATTATGTAACTTAAATTGAATGGTTTATAAAACTGAGTATATTCATCTAATCAGAAATCCATCTAAACCATTCAGTTAATACAAAAATTAATAATTTTGTGACTGGTTTAATTAAGCAACACTGGGTAAAAGGTAGTAAAAATTAAGATCACAGTTAAATTGTTCCTCTCTTACCGTCGCTCATTACTCTTATCGTTGAACAATTCTTCCTCATATCAGTTCTGTGAACACAATCCTGACAAACCCCCCACTATGTTCTCTAAGTTGATAATACCAAAACTTGAAGAAATAATACATTCCTTTGTATTATTAAGGGGGAGATTGACCATTGACTGCCTCTGGGACTCCTCTTTTTTCGGATTCATGATTGTACATCAGCCACATCAAGTATTAATTCATTAAAGTATAAATGCCTCTTTCCTAGTTTTTATTAAAACATTTTCAAAAAAAAATTAACCGTAATGAAAAAATCATTCATTCATATTCTTCCCTTCAGATAAAAATCCTGCCAATTTTTAGAAAATATTTTTTTAATCATACATAAAATCAGTATTTAAGTGAATGTAATAAAATCAAAAATCATGACTGAAGAGTTTTAAAATTAACATAAAAAAAATTTTGAGCATTTAACAACAAACTGAATAATTTTTTAAATAAAAAGATGTATGGCTGAAAAAATTTAGTAAAAACCAATAAAATACTAAATTTATTCAGGGTTTGTTCTTCATGCAGGCAAAAAAAAATTAATGATTGATTTTTCACTACAGTACCTGTAATGAATCTGTTTCATTATTCCCTGAACAGGGTACTAAATTAGTTATTATCATCATTCTTGAATTGGTTTCAACAGTTAGTAATTAAAGCCAATTGGTTGTCATCTCGATGAAGTGATAGTAGACACTCTGATCTGAATCTCTGCTGAAAGGGAGTTGGTAAAAAATTCCTCGTTTGGTTCTACATGAGTAAAACCTTATTTTTTACTTGTGAAACAGCGTCATGCTTTGACATAAAGAAAAGAAAACTAAAGAAAACTCTTTAGCGAGCATCCTCAAGCTATTTTAGGCATTCCACCAAGAACTTCTGACAGTTACATTCTACAATATAAAAATTTTAATCTTATCGGCAAAAATTCTTTCCAATCCAAAAACATTATAAATCATCATTTTGCAATTCAATTGGCCTTCTTTTTTAAGAATTTTATATGACAGTCAATCCAAATATCCAACACTAATCTATCTCTCACAGTTTTCCCATGCATAACATTATTATTATAACTATTACATCATAATCATAAATGATCACAACAATCTGTTGCCCTTCTACTTATAAATAAACTATCTCTGGCAACCTCTATGGTGAAGCAGTAGCATCTCGGTCATTCATTCCAGAAGATTATAGGTTTAAATCCTGGTCACACATAGCTGTAATTGGGACTTATACAGTCAAGCGAATGAATAAATTCCAGCAACAAGCACAATGAAAACCGGGCGTGTAATGAAATTACAGTTTGTAAATGATTGATGAATATGTATTTTTGCTAAAATATTTGGTTTTTTCCTTCAAAAAATTAAAAAAAAAGTGAATTTTTTTACCATTACAAGTTACAAAAATTTTGTTAAGTTATTTAAAATAATTTTTTCCCATAAAATATCTTTTACAAGTGGCTTTATATTAATGTAAAAAAATATATTTGATAATTACATTTAATTTTATTAATATTTTCTTTACAGATACAATAAAACAACAATTCTAATCAACAAAAAAAAAAATGCAATCTCCAATAAAAATTTAACACCCAGCTCATCTCCAAATAACATTTGCTGGAAACATTAAATGTGCAAAAAACTACAAGAAAGTTTTGCTGCACGGTCAGTAAACTTTCAAAGGTGTAATTTTTAGCAATGTAAAAAACTATCACCGCTAACATTTACTATGACCATCAATGACATAGAATTAAAAAGCATAAACTGTACTAATGAATGGCATTTAATAAATAATAAAAAAAAAAAAAAAAAAAAAAAAAAAGAAAACTAAAATAAAACTATAATGTAAATACTAACGATATGGTGAAATGGAGTGGCCATTGAGATTACGAATCGATTTGACACGATATGTTTTGCCATCCAATTCGACTTCATATGACTCCATAACTTCCTGTACAGCAGCACCCACTTCACATAACTGAACATCAATTCCAGCAGCCTAAAATAAAACAGAAAATAATGTAATTAATCATGGAAACTGGATTACTTTAAATTTTAAAGTAATAAATTACAACTTATAAAGACTGCTACTATTATACCAGCAGTTTGAAAAAATAACATAACTGTGATGAAGATGCTGTCTACTTCCATTGCTTTGAAACTTTAATGATAAAGAAACAAAAAGAAAAATCTGAAAAAATACTATAATTTAAGGAAAAAATATATATATTAACAAATTTGCTGCTAAGTGAGTATACAAGGATAGTTTAATAATTATCCACAATTTCAGTACATAGCAGGAGTATAATAACTAATATGAAGAACATGTAGGGAGTGCAAATTAATGGAAACAATGCTCTGTAGAGGAAAATTTTGTAATATTCAAAATACGAGGTCTGTTCAGAAAACAACCGAACATTTTTAATTCCACACCAATGAAGATATTTAATGACGTACAGTTGGTAATATTGTGTTACACATAACCTCCTCTGTAACCACATGTTCTTGGATTGTTGATATCTCATTTAGTTTTTGTGTTGTTATTTGAATGCAACATGTTTTAGTGTTAGTAGCGATTTTTGTGATGTGTGATTTTCGGGAGAAATAATAACGCAGTTTGGCATGAAACTGGGGTAAAACTTTCACAGAAATGTTTGAACTTTTGAAACAAACTTACAGAGATGATGGTCTGGGTTGTATGCAACGCTAAAAATGGTTCTCATGATTTAAAAGTAGTCATCAGTTAACTGAAGATGACCCTCGACCGGGAATACCTTCGACTTTAACTGATGACAGCCGCATTTAGAAAATCAACCATCTGGTGTGTGCAATTGATAATCGACTGCCAAAGAACTTGCAGAAGAGGTTAGCATGTCGATTAGATTGTGCCATTAAATTTTGACTGAAAAATTGAATGTGAATAGAGTTGCAGTTGTTCCTCGTTTGACAGCAGAAAGACCATAGAATGGACATTTGTCGGCAACTTCTTGAAGAAGCTTATGATGAAACATTCATGAAAAGGATCATAATGAAAGATGAAAATTGGGTTTATGGCTACAACAATGAGATATTCAATCATCACAATGGATTAGCAAAGGATTTCTACACTTCAAAAAAGCATGTCAGTATCAATCTGATGTCAAAGTGATGCTCTCTATTTTTTTCAATTTTAATGGAATTAATGGTATTATGTAGTTTGAATTCTTGAATTCTCAACGTGAAACAATGAACCTTGGGTACTATCAAGGTGTTTTACAAGGGTTACATGAAAAAATCTGCAAAAAGAAACCAAAATTGTGCCAAGACAAGTCATGGTTCTTTCACCACAATGAAGCACCTGCACTCAGCTTTGTCAAATCATCAGTTTTGTGCCAAAATTCAGATAACTGTCCTCCTCTGCCTACACGCCAGACCTGGCTCCTTGTGATTATTTCTTACTTCCGAGATTAAAATCAGAGATGAAAGGATGCAGTTTTGAGACTATTGATGACATTAAAGGAAGGACCTTAAAGTCTATTTCTAATGAAGCTATCCAGACTGCTTTACAAAGTGAAAACACCACTGGGAAAAGTGTGTGAGTAGGGGATGGGAGTACTTTGAAAAGGACAAGGACCAATAATCTGTAAAATTAATGATAAAGATTAAAAAAAATTATGTTTGGTTATTTTCTGGGCAGATCAATGTCAAGCAAAGGGAGTCAATATGGGAGACAAATTTTTTTTTTCTCATAAAGGGTTTGAATAAAACTATAGTATAATACCATAGAAAATATTTTAGCTAACTAAGGAGACAATTAAATTATATATGAAAAAAATTTATCTATTCTTTGAAAAAAAATTTGAAATACCGGACTCATAACATCTGTCCGTATCTCCCTGTCCTCTTAACAGAATGTGACCAAAAACAAATGGCATCAATATTCCATGTACAGAAATGATCATGCTAAATTTCATCCAAATCAGTAAATCCAGTCTGAAGTTATTAAACAAAATGTAGGCCAACATATATATATATATATATGTTGGAAAATAACTCAGAAAATTATAAGAGGAACCAAACGACAAGCCCAAAAAAACTTGATTCAGCAAATAGAAGAAAGTTCCAAGAAAACTAACTCCCGAGACTATTATAAAATTTTTGGTCAGGCTCTTCAAAGATATGAACCACCCACCCTTATACTGAGAGGAAAAAAAGGAAATATGGCCCACACCAATAAAGAAAATGCTGAAATCTTGGCAAAAACCTTCAATAGACTCCTCAACTGTGACGACCCCCAGAGCTTTTTGAGATTGACACTGAAACTCCAGTTAAAACTTCACCGGTAAATATCAACTCGCCAACAATTCAAGAAGTTCTCGCAGCCTTAAATGAAATAAAAAACTACAAAGCAAGCGGAGAAGACCAGCTTTTCGCAGAACTCTGGAAACACTCATCAGTTTATTCAGTCAAAACTTCCCTACATCTATGCCTCGTGAAAATATGGAACGAAGAAAAACTTCCAGAACACTGGACCACAGCCCTCATTCATCCATTACATAAAAAAGGGGATAAAACTAATCCGGAAAACTAGAGGCATATCTCTCCTGGATTGCACATACAAAATCCTGTCGAGAATCATATACAACCGATGCAAAGACCAACTTGAACTGGAACTTGGGGAATACCAAGGGGGATTTAGGCCATGGAGAGGTTGCCCGGAGCAAATAATATCCCTAAAACTTATGATGGACTTATATAAAAGACGGAAAAAACAACTAATAATCACCTTCGTCGACTTTAAAAGGGCCTATGATTGTATACACCGACCATCCATGCTGAATATTCTGAGAAACCTGGGCCTTCACCCTAAACTCGTAAACATGATAAAATTAACTTTAACCAATACCCAGTCCAGAGTGAAATTCAGAGGTGAACTCTCTCAACCCTTCTACATATAAACTGGATTGAGGCAAGGAGATGGCCTCTCACCACTCCTTTTTAACTGCGCCCTCGAATTTGTCATGAGAAAATGGTATGAAATAAATCCCAAAAATATAAAAAATGGGTACTAAGAAAAACTCCATCACACTAAATTGCCTAGGATTTGCAGATGACCTCGCTCTTTTAGCAAATAATATTCAAGAAGCCAAAACACAAATCAAAACCTAGCACAAAAGATAGGGCTTCATATCTCTTTCGAAAAAACTGAACTAATGGCCATAGATCCTCTGGTAATAGAGCACATTACGGTAAACAATCAGAAAATTAAAATAGTAAAACAATTTAAATATCTAGGGGAAATAATAACTTATAATTTAAATGAAAAAGTGACATGGCAAAATAGGACAAATAAAATGATTAAATCCCAAAAATTAACTTGGTCAACATATAACAAAAAATCCCTTTTTTCTAAAACAAAACTTAAACATTATAAAACTGCAGTACAGCCAGAAGTCACCTACGGAAGCGAGAGCCTTTTCAAAATCACTCAGAAAAACCGAATTGAAAAAATTCTGAAAATAGAGAGGAGAATTGTCAGAACGTGTATCAATAAAAAACACCAAAAAGATGGTGGATTGTGCCAAATGAGGTGGTGTATCGAGAAATAGAGCCTGTTACTGATACTATGCGGGAAAAAAAATCTCTTTCTTTGGTCATCTCATAAGGACACCGGAAACAAGACTGTCAAGAAATATCATTGAAAAGCTCTGGTTCCAAAAGCTAGAAGTAGGATGGATCAAAGAAATTAGAGAAGATATGAAAGAATTGGGAATTTCCCTGACTGACCTACAGAATAAAATTGGAAAAATTACAAAGCTAAAAGACAAAAACATTAGATTTAAACAAAAGACAGACAAACGACAAAATACAACGAAGAGGGTGTTTACGGATGAAGAAAAGAAAGCAAGATCTGAACGGATGAAGAAATACTGGGCAGCTCGGAAGAGTAAAATAACACGCTTTCTCAGAAAAGATCCAACTAAAATTGACTTAAGTGGTCCCATGTTGGCCGTAAAAGCATAATAATAATAATAATAATAATAATATATATAACCCTCCAGAATCTTTCAATACTAAAATTGTTTTTTTATTAGAGGACATAAAATATTAAAGTTTGCAAATATCCTGATGTAAAAAATTTGACCCGATTAGAGAAAATTTTCTCAATTACATAGTATAAAGAATCAATAATTATAAAATACAAGTATACTCCTGGGAAAGTAAAAATTAAAAAGAAATAAATATTACCTTGATGCCAGTATTAGTCGCATCTCTAACGGCTTCAATCAATTTATCATATTTCGGGTTGAATGACAAAGTCCAAGCACAATCGATAATACGACCTTAAAAAAAAAAAAAATAATAATAATAGACTTCTGTTATTTTTATTATACTACAAAAATGGAAACCAAAACATTCAAATTTTTATGCAATCGCATTTAAAAAAATTACTTTATCGAAAACAAAACTAATTAAATAAATACAATAAAACCTTGCTAAAATGGCTGATATCTTTATAACCTCTTTGAAGATATATTTTTGGTTTCTTAAATACGAGGGCTATTCAGAAAGTAAGGAACGTTTCCACCTGACGCCGCCAGGTGCACGCCAATCGCATATATATTGGTGTGCTCGTGCTCGGCACCTCAGTCAGCGTCCAGCCGTGACATCGGGAACATCTCCGCACTGGCCTTTTTTTTTTATATACAAATTTGAAATGTGTGCTGCAATCGAAAATCCTGCCAATTGTGAGGTGCGGTCTGCGATTTGTTTTTTGTCGGCAAAAAACTTAAAACCAATAGAAATTCATCGGGAACTGTGTGAAGTGTATGGGAACAATGTAATAACTGAAAGTTCTGTCAGGACTCATTCAGTTTAAAAATGGCCGAACAAACGTTCATGATAAAGAGAAGAGTGGATGTCCGAGCATTGTGACTGACGATCTGGTCTCTAAAGTTGACAAAAAGATTCGTGAAAACCGCCGTTTAACAATAACTGAGGCTTTCTCTATGTTTCCCACAACTTTCACAGACTTTATTGTTTGAAATTGTTTCACAGAAGCTAGGCTACCATAAATTTTGTGCAAGATGGGTGCGTCACTGAGATCACAGGCGGCAGAATTCTATGACACAGGAATTTCAAACCTAGTCCACCGCTATTAAGCGCATGAATTTATATGGTGATTATGTTGAAAAGTAGTATTTTAGTCCCTCTTTCACATGTATATAATAAAAAGTTTTTCTTGTACTTGGTTTTTTAAAATTCCAAAGCATTCCTTACTTTCTGAATAGCCCTCGTATCTTAAAAAGTATTTTTTTAAATACATACTTTCAAAACTATTCAATCAAATTACCTTGATATTTTTTTTGTAATAAAAAATGAAAGACCTCAAAATTTTATTCGGTATTAAATTAAGGAAAATCCCAATACCTGAGAATCATACCGATCTAAATCATGCTTTCCTACGGCTTGCTTGTTACATAATAGGCATAAAATTGATTTATTCAATTTACTATTTTAAAATTATATTTTTTTTAAATAATACCGTTAATATGTGTTCCAAAATCAATCTTCGTAACATCATCGTACTCCAAAACAGTTTTATCACCAGCATTAGGGGTATAATGCGCAGCACAATGATTTCGTGAGCACCTATAAAGAAAAAAACCCCAATTTTTTTTTTTTACTTTAAAGACAAAATAGCATTATCCAATAGACATTTTCCATCTGTCATTTACTAAATCAAACACTTACCACATTTCCAGCATAATGTAAATAATAGTGAGGACTAATGTATAATATTTAAATCGCTGATAATAAATCAATAGATTATATACAACAGTATTTGTTATATATAAATAGCTACAGTGAGCTTGCTTTTAATTTCATAATTTGCTGGTGTATATATAGAATGTTTCATTTTAATCGCCCCAGGGATTTTCTTGTAAACTACGCACAATACAAAATTTACCTAAACAAAAGTTACTCAGATTGGATAGAGGACACCTCATGGTGATCTTGGATTTGACCTTAATTCAAGGTTAACAACATTTTTTCTTATAGAATGACCTATGTTTGACCCCATCAATGAAAAGAGCAGAAAATTATACATTGGAATATGTGGTCACACAAATGATGTAGGAAATTTTTTTATGGGGTAACCAAAATTTATGGTCATACGGCCATAAATTTGGTTTAGGGGTCAATCACATACAGTATTTGATTAACACAATTAGCTGATTCAAGACAATACCAGATAGCACCTCTTTTCATAACATAGAAACCGGTGACAGTAAATATCTGTGAAAAGAACCCACCATTCATAAAACACTATCTCTGATGTCGGGCCATATCATCTTCAAAAAAGTTCCAAGGTCATATATGTGACCACATATTTCCATGTAAAATTTTCTGGTCTTTTGATTGGCGGGATCAAAAATGGGTCATTCCATTTTGAAAAAAATCATGTTAACCTTGAAATAAAGTTAAGGTCAAGTTTAAAGTCAAATTCAAGGTCACCTCCTGAGGTGTCCCCTTCCAATCTGAGTAACTTTTGTTTAGGTCATTTTTTTGTATTATACATAGTCCACAAGAAAATCGCCTAGAGCAATTAGAATGAAATACCTATACATATATGTATATTCCATTTATTAGAATGTTTTACTTTCTCAGTGAATATAGTTAGAATGAATACAAGTAGAATAGCTATATTAAAGGTAAAGTATGGTGATCATGTCAAAAATGAGGTATCAGATTTTTGTTGAAAATTTTTACATTTTAGGGTCCAACTAGTTAGTATATCTAGACCAAAAAAAGCATATGTATCGCACTGCTTTTGGCATTATATCTCAGGACTGACCACACCGATTTTTTTTCTTAGAAAAAATTTTACTTTGACAAATACATTTAGATATGAAAAATACATTGCATATATTCAAAATATATTTTTCAAAAATCAACCCCCACCTCTTAATACATGTTTTTTATTTTGCTCCATCTCACTTTGATCTAAATATGATTCAAAATATTTTCGAAAGTTTACACTTCGTACATAGTACTACCAAGAAACCTCTGTATTTTTAAAAATTATATTCCTAAAATGCATGGAAGTTTTTAGAACATTTAATTTTTTTATTTTAACCTCTATTGGATGATTTTAGATTAAGAAAAAGCTTTACTTAGCAAATTTGTTAAACCTATGTATGTATATTTTTGGAAAAAGTTTTCTTAAAATTTATTCCCCACCTCTAAAAAATATTTTTTCTGTTTTTTTTTTTGGCAAGTAGTTTCAATTTTGAATGTTTCAATATGGGACTGTTCTACAATGAAAATAAAAATACATAACATGTGTTTAGAAATGCTTCAATTTTTAATTACAGCTCGCAAAACATTTCTTCTACTCAAAGGGTAAAAATAAAGCCATTGGAAGTTAAATTAAGGAGCAAATTTGAGGTTTCATAGAGTTTTCAGATTTGGAATCCATCTATAATGGAATCTTTCTTGATATTCACAATGTCCAACTAGCATATTTCCATCACAACAGTAAACAAAAATTATGTTGGCATATTAATTTGAATATGCAGATATAATCAAAAGAAGTGATATGTGAATACAGTATTTTTCTTTAATTCTGAAAGCACACAAATCTATTCAAATGTAATAAAGAAATTTCATTTACTGATTGGCTGTTAATATTATCAACGTAAAAATAAAAAATCTCTACTTATTTTTTCTATTTAATTCTTTATTTAAATTATATAATGAATCTTCATTTCTTAATATTTTTAATAGCTTAATAATGAAATTTAAGCTATTGATTTATTTATTTAAAACAAAACTGATTTTAGAAATACGCTGCACCTAACATATCTTAGAGATATTGCAAAGGGAACTTACTAAAATTTGGAACAGCGAGAGACTTCCAGAACACTGGTCAACAGCAATCATCCACCTCTTATTCAAGAAAGGCGATAAGATGGATCCAAACAACTATACAGGGAATCTTCCTATTAGATTGTATGTACAAGATCTTCTCTAGAATACTTTATAACCGTATAAAGGATCAACTGGAGAAAGAATTAGGAGAATATCAGGGAGGATTCAGACCCTGGAGAAGTTGTGCAGAACAAATTATCACCTTAAAACTAATTATGGATATGTACAAGTTGCGACGCAAGGGCTTAATCATCATTACATTTGTGGATTTCAGATATATGACAGTATCCATAGACCATCTGTGCTTAGAATTCAGAGGAATTTTGGGCTGCACCCAAAACTGGTGAAAATGTTGGAGCTGACGATGACGGGCACCCGGTCAAAGGTGAAGTTCAGGGGGGAGATATCGGAACCTTTTGACACAAAGACTGGTCTCAGGCAAGGGGACGGATTGTTACCATTACTGTTTAATTGCGCATTAGAATACATCATGCGACATTGGTACGAACAAAATCCAGAGAAAGTAAAAATTGGAAGTATATTTAACAACGATCTAGCGTTCCCTGCAGAAACATAGGAAGAGGCTGAACACCAGATAGAATCATTGGCCTCTATCGCAGCGAAAATTGGACTTCAGATCTCGTACGAGAAGACAGAAGCGATGTTCACTAGAAAGGCACAGCGGAAACATTTGGAAATCAACGGTCGCAGAATTAAAATAGTATCAAAATTTAAATATTTAGGTGAATCCATCACATGGAATCTAAACGAGAAAATAGCCTGGCAAGAAAGAGCACGCAGACTAGCAATGGCACAAGTGGTCACACGAAACAACTATAACAAGAAATGCATCTCCAAACAAGCCAAGATAAGACACTATAGTACGGTGATCAAACTGGTAGTAATGTACGGGTGTGAAACACCGGGTCAAATCAAGATAGCATCGAGAACTGAAAAATTAGCCAAAATAGAATAAAGGATCGTAAGGACCTGTATCGGCGGGGTATATTTGGTGAAAGGAAAGTGGAGATTACTCCTGAACCATAAAATCTATGAGGTCGTTACACCAATTACAGAAGAAATAAGAAAATAAAATTCTTCGGCCACCTCTTGCGTTTGGAGGAATCAAGGAAAAGTAAACGACTCTTGGAAAGATCGCTAAAGCTAAAAACGCAACCGGTGTGGCTCACTGAGGTGCTTCAAGACGTCAAAGAAGCAGGCATTGCACTGCAAGATATCAGGACAGGATCTGGAAATTATAACAACTTGCCCGGTGTTAAATTTACAGAAAAGCCTAAAAAGGAAAACTGGGATGGTTTGGACAGAGGAACGGAAAAGGGATTTTTCCAGGAAAATGAAAGAGTATTGGACGATAAGAAAGAGTAAACATAAATGACTGATTTTGTTTCTAAGACATTTTCCAGTATCAAAATGATCTTTGTTTCAGTTTAAAATGACATTACAATATTTTTCTGTCACATTTTGGTCTGTTTTGTTTTTAATAAATAAAAGTCAAATTTCTTAAACTCTTTTTCATAATCAATCCAACAATAAAATAAATTTCCTCAGAATTAAATTTTCTACAAACTTCATTTGTTTACCGACAATTTAATCAAGTTATTGTAAACCCTAAAACATAAAATGTTTTAGGGTTTACATACAATAAAACACCAATTTTTTTACGTTAAATAAATTTAAATAATGTTTGATATTTGTACCTGAAAAATTATTTAAAAATTAATACAACAAATTTAAATCAATTTGTTAAATACTTGCTAAAACCATCTTTTAAGTATTTGTGGTTAGTTATTTAGCATTAAAAAATTTTTTTTTCAAACTATATTTACTTTATTTTTCACATTTTCTAAAAAAAAAAAAAAAAATCATAAAATAATTTGTCAATTTAAATTGATTACAAAGATTTTTATTTAGCGTCAGCATTTCTGCCTTTTATTCAGAAGGTTTTGGGTGAATCCCAGGATTATTCATACACTATAAAATTCAGCTATCACAAAGTAATGACAATTAGGCCTGTTGTCTGGAGAATAAATTCATTAAATCAAAGTCTTTTGCTCATCTTAATAAAACACTGGACAATAAGTTTTAAACATTTTTTTTTCTATTCTCTTTATTTCCTACAATTAAATTCTCTATAAATTTTATTAGAAATTTTCATTTGTTTATTGACAATTTAATTTTTACAGCGAATCAAAAAGAGCAGTTTTTTGGCCATTACAACAGTTTTCTCAAAAACTACATTCTATATAGTATGAGATATATTTTATCAATTTTTTCAGAACAAAAAACACATAAAATCACCAAATTTGCCCCAACAAAACAGAGTACTTTATTCTTATGAGTAAAAATCAGTTTGAGATATTTAAGTAGTCATAACAAAAAGCAAAGGTTATTTCAGGACATCTGTATTTAGAAACCTTTTTTTTTTGTTTATATCAATATACAAAATCAGCTTCTGAAAAACTGGTGCAACTTTAAACTACTCTACAAAGTATGAATTTTTAACTTTTAACAATGTAAGTAACAAGCTATAGAATGAAAATGTAAAATAGAATTGATTTTAAAAAAATCCTGTACTTACCCAGTAGGAAAAGCCAATCTAGCTTTCAACCCATTTTCTCCAATCAATGCACGAGAAGTCTTCTCCAGCTCTTCACAAATGTCTATCATTGTCATTCCTGATTTTACCCATCGTTGGATATATTGTCGAGTCTAAAAATAATAAAATATAATTTGATTAAAAAATAAAAAAAACTACATAAAAACATATAAACAAGTTTTATTAAAATGGTACAGTACCGTATGATAAAATGGAGATTCAATTCTCTGAATGCACTCATACAAATTAAAGACGCTAGAAAGGTTTTGCGATAATAGATGATAATAGATCATCACAGATATCCGTTATCACAAGTTAGCGCACATTTAGGCAGCTCCCAACCCATCCTGCACTGTAGCCATTCTAGTCACTACCTGTGTGATCTGCTTTTTAATTGTTAGTGAAAAGACGCAGTCATGTCGTCAACGGTTAAAAACTGAACACTGCGCAATTTTGCATGCGGCTTAAGTGATGATCACTGTTTAGAGGAAATGACTCCTGTACTTGGAGAGGACTGTCCCCATCGATAATATTTCGGTGGTACCGGCATTTCGAAGAGGAAATTTTGGCCTTGAGGATGCTCCAAGGACGGGTCGGTCACCTTCAACTGTGACTAAGGGTAACATTGCTGCAGTATGAAAACTTCTTGAGACGGACAGCCATGTGACCTACCACCAAATAGAGGTGTCCTTGAGGATTAATGGAGCAGCAGTTCGTGCTATTATATGAGATCACCTTCAAGTTAGAAAGCTTTGTATCCTTTGGGTGCCGCATTACTTGATGACAATCAGATGGCATGTCATATTTCACGGTGCTGTGAAATGCTAAAAAAGTTTGAAAATGGGAAAACTCCCTATGTAAACAGTATTGTGATCGGTGAAGAAACTTGGCTGTACTATTGTAATGTCCTGACCCAGGCTCAAAGCAAAGTGCGAGTGTTCTAAGATGAGGAGCCCCCTTAACTATTCAAAAATCCAGATTGGTTTAGAAGAGAATGGTGGCCGTATGTTTTAATGTGGAAAAACTTTTAGAATGTTACACTGGAAAATCAGAAGATAGTCACAGAGAAGCGGTATACTGAATAATACTTGCCTAAAATAATCTAAGCTCTCAAGAAGCTGCACCGAAACTCAACATGAATAAATGGTTTTCATCTCGATAACGCTCCAGCACATTGGTCTAAAGATTGCTTCAAGTATTTGGCCAGCACCAGAAAAAACTGTCAACTGTCACAGCACCCTCCCTACAGTCCTGACTTTGCTCTACGTGTCTTGACTTTTTTTCCAGGTGAAGAACAGACTGAAAGGGAGGCATTTTGCATTACAAGCGATAAAAACTTCCTAAGGGCTTGAGGTGATGAGTGTGTCCAGATTTCCAACAGAATATGGCAGGGTTTCTTTGAAGACTGGTTTTGAAAGGTGTTTGTGTTGTGGAAATTACTGTGAAAAATTGTAAAAAATGAAGTAATTTTATTGAATTTACCTATTATAACATAAGAAATGTATAGATATTCAATTCACAGCTAAAAGAAAAAAAAGGAATGTTCCAGGCATTTGCCTGAATGGATAAAGGGATACTGTGATAAAAACCTTGATAAAACCATAAATACACAATTAAAAAATAAATGTGATTTGGTATTAATTGTTTAATTCACAATTCAGATGTTAATTAAAATTATATGAGCATGTATTTATGTACATGTTTAACAAGCTACAGAAAATTCACGCTTTTTTAATTTTTAATTAATTATTATTTAAGAATTCAATTGAAGAGTAATATTATTTCTGTAAAAGAAAATTGTATAATTGTATTTTCAATAAATTTGTGAAAACATTTTTTCAGAATGGTTCAGTAATTTATTAAAGCCTAACAAAACCCTTTTTCAGAAGCCAAAGTATTGTGTTTTGAGTTACATGTGTTGAGTTTTTAAACATGGATATTATTTGTTTTTTTTTTAACGAGCATTCTTTTTAGTATAGTTTGTACATTCATAAACATAAACATAAAGATCAATTAACCTTTTCAACTTTCTAAATATGGATCTACATTATTCGTACTAGTATACACCAAACAGCCAATTTCTGTATCTTGATAGTTTGTTCTGATTTTTTGAGGGAACTCAAAGAGAAGAGATGAGATGATATTTTTCAAATCTCCACCTATTAACAATGATTTATGTTTTGTTCCTTTGTACTATTTCCTTTGGTTTAAACATTTTCCTAGAATTTTTTGAAAGTTTATACTTCATATAGCTATTATGAAATGTCTACGAATTTTTAAATTACAGACCCTGGACCCAAAATGCAAACTTTTTTGAGAATTTTCTTTCTTACTTCAGCCTGTATTAAAGCAATTATTATTTAGAGAAAACTTTACAAATTTAAGCTTATCCTATATATGAATATTTTTAAAAGTCTTTTTAAGAATTTATTCCCTCCTATAAAATATAAATATTCTATTTTTTGGATCTAACTCTTAATTTTTATTAAAAGAAATTTTCTGTATTTTTTCTTCACTTAGAAGCAATTTTTCATTACTTTCATAAAAGATATACTTTATTTTCTCAATATTTTTTAACAATTTTTTTTTTAATTAATTTTTTCTGTTAGGAAACACTTTTTTATAAATAACTTTTCCCCACAAAATAAGGAAGCCCCTAAAATCAAAAATTTTTTAATTCAAAATTTTCGAATTTTGATGATTAAATCTTTTATTTTGATAATCATGACTTGATTGGCAAGCTGGCAGGATATGCATTTCTTTGCCAGGTTTTATATATATATATATACATACACATAGACGAGATCTGTTCAAAAAATATGTAGACCAATGTCATAAAACAAAATGTACTTTATTTAGAAGTTACTTGTCTGGGTGCCCTTCAAAGTACTCTCCTCCCTGACGCACACACATATCCCAACGGTCTTTCCACTTTTGGAAACAGTCCTGGAATGCTTCTTTTGTGATGTTCTTCAGTTCCTTTGTCGCATTTGCCTCAATCTCAGGAATCGTCTCAAATCTTCTTCCTTTCAAAGGTCTTTTGAGTTTGGAGAACAAGAAGTCACAAGAAGCGAGGTCAGGTGAGTAGGGTGGGTGGGAAAGAACAGTGATCGAGTGTTTGACCAAAAACTCACGAGTTCTGAGGGCTGGAGAGTTGTCGTGATGAAAAAACCAGTAATCACTCTCGTAAAATGATCTCGAAATCTCGTAACATGATCCAACTGATATCCCCACACACTTCAGCAAGCTCTCTGATGGTCAGACATCGATTTGCCCGAACCAGGGTTTTGATTTTGTCTACATGTGAGTCATCAGTTGATGTGGAAGGACGTCCAAAACGCTGATCGTCTTCAATCGATTGACGACCATCTTTAAAACATCCATGCCACTTAAAACATGTCGCACACTTCATAGCAATGTTGCCGTAAGCCATCTTGAGCATACCAAAAGTTTCGCTCGCAGATTTTCCAAGTTTAACACAAAATTTCACAGCAACTCTTTGCTCGTTCAAGTCACTCATTCTAAAATCCGCCAACGAAAAAAACACACTTCACAAACAACCGTGCAGCTAAGCAACCAATAATGATATTTGCAATCAAAAAACTGCGTAGTAATCAGCTGATCTGTACGAACATGGCGACGCTTAGCGGATTTGAGTGGAACCAACTGGACCCAGCAATTCAAACAGTCTACGTATTTCTTGAACAGACTTCATACATAACAATGACACAGTCTACTAAAAACATTTTGGGTTTGTTCGAGATTATTCAAACAACCAAATCAATCAATTTTACTTACAATATCTTAAAAAATTGTTTAATTAAAAAAAAAGCAAATCATATTTTTATTTGATTTTTTAGCACTCTGACAATTAACAGTTGAACAGAATTTCAGGTTTCCATTCAATTTTACGGAAGATTGTTTGTAACATGCGGAAAGATACATTTTTCCCCATCTAAAATGGGAAATTACTAATTCTCTTAAAAATAATGAACAAAAGACTGTGATGAATGAAAATTTCTATCACCAAAGCAATACTAATGACAGAATGCATGAACTTTGGTCATTCCTTTACTCATGATGACACTAATTATTTCAGTTTATCTCTCATCAGCTACACAAGATACTACACTACATTGTATCATGTTTAATTCCATGAGTTACCTTATACGGAAAGTATCTTCTGAACCATCAAACATCAATATCTGGTCTCCCTAAAAATAGTGCTACAATTCTACAATTATAATTCCTATTTAAGATTTGTTTTAAACCATCCACAATCAATTAAACTATAGGATTCCATTTTGCTTTCTTTACTTTTTACTTTTTTTTTAATTCAATTTTAAAGTTAATTCAATTTTAAATTTATATAAAAAATAAAAACTGACCTGGCGATGTGCTTCAGCCGCTTGACGAGCCTCATTATATATATCATTATGCAAACGATCCAACATCCTTGCCTCTTCACTGGCAAAACGTTCTTTAGCAGTTCGACCATCCTGCAAGGTTGGATATTCCATTTCTTGACCGACAGGATATACTCCTGGTAAAATAAAAAAAATTTTTAATAAATAAATCTTTTTTCTGATCGGTATAAAATATATACATCATGTCACAAATGCATATATTATGACAAATCATGGATAAAAAAAAAAGAAGAAAACTGCTTCAGCATTTATTTAGTTGGAACTATGATGGAGGGATAAGATATGGGATGCGTCTCAAAAACCCTCTCCCATGTAAATGTCAATCACACCTTCACAAAGTGTAGCTATGGCTTGCTATCATGGTGCATCCTGTTCTCACAGACATAGCTCTGGCGACTGAGTGGCCATCAGTATAAATGGCTTCTATAAAGTGCCAACAGCCTTTGATGAGCAGGTAGAAGGAAGAGCACTATTGTTCTGGGGGTGTGAAATTGTCCCCAAAGGCAGATGAATCACCAGATCAACGGCACTGGAATACAGAAGACAATGTAATGCAGTGGGAAACCACAGCATTAAAGATCCTTAAGGATTTCAGATATCCTTAATCCTTGTTGATCATGGAGTGGGATGGACCTTTTTGTAAAAGACTCTGGAGCTAAAACTTCCCCTCATTCAGATCTCCAGGAGGGGAATAAAAGGTTTCATGCTTATGAAGAAGTAAGATGAAGAACACAGAAAGTGTAACTGTGCAGGGAGGGCTGGACAAATGAAAAAGAAAACAAAAAATATGATAAGAATACAAACATGGAATGTACTGACACTACTGCAAAAAGGTAAGATTGAAAACACAACACAAGAAATGATTAGAAATAAATCAGATGTACTTGGAATGAGATAAGTAAGATGGGGAGGAAATGGAGAAATGTCAAGTAGGGACTTCCACTTGTACACTCGGTTGTTGAAAGAAGTGGTAGGAATGGAGTTGGTGTATTAATTATAAAGAGAATAGTAGGTAAGGTAATTAGGGTGGAATATGTTGATGATCACCTGATGATGATAAGGATAGAAGACCTTGTAATAATGCAAGTATATATGCCAGCATCACAATATACTGAAGAAGAGGTTGAGAAGTATTATGGAAAGCTCAAAAATACACTAGAGAGAGAAAGGAAAAACGTATTTGTACTGATGGGATACTGGAATACTACGGTTGGTGGACAAGAAGGCAAGATAATAGAAAAATATGGTTTAAATAATAGAAACAAAAGAAAAGAGGGATTAGTTGAGTTCTGCATGGAAAATAATATGGTAGTGGGAAACACGATAATTGAAAATCATAAAAGGCGACATACATGGGTGTCGAGATTGGATGGAGAGAGGTACCAAATTGATTGCTCATACAACAAACGTTGTATGCTCATACAACAAACGTTGTATGCTCATACAACAAAGATATAAGAACTGTATGAAAAATGCAAAAGCTTACCAGGTGCAGATATAAACTCTGATCAAAACTTAATAGTAGTAGAATCAATTTGAAGATCAAGAAAATAAAGGTTGGTCAGAACCGAAGTACATATGATTTGGAAAAATTAAGAGTCAGAGATGCGAAATAGCGAACTGGAAAAAACATGAATGGGATGGGAGCCAAATAATGTGAATGATCATTGGTTAAATATTAAAAACAGTATAAAAAAAGCAGCTGAGGAATTCATAGGAATTAAGAACAGAGATAGAGTACGGAAGGAGTGGGTCTGTGAAGAAATGAATGAAAGGAGAAAATGGAAAAGTTGAAACAGGAAAGTGTACTTGTATTATATTCGGGCTGAAAACACCAACTCCGCATATAAAATCAAAGTATTACTTACTATCATAATGCATGCGGTAATATTTACTAATTATAAACTTGTAATTAATTCTTTTATAACCTTTATTTGTACTAAATTATTAAATGCAAAGAAACATTCAATATGTTTTATGGCTTACGTTTGAATCAGTTACACAGTTGTTAGGTGTGAATATCATGTATTCAATGAAGAACTACAACGAAAAATAACATTTACGGATAGAGAAAAACAACATGAAATGGGCAACCTACTGAAACAGTCAATCATCATTATCTGATAACAACGTTGAAGTAATATGAACAAGATATTTGCATAACCTTAAAAAATCAGTGCAAAACTATTCTGTAGAGTAAAACGTTCCAAAAAATAATTGTTTTTTTTTTTTTAAATAACAATGCTTTATGTAAAATTTATCAACAGTACAACATTAACAGATCTGAATTTACGTATATTCTGGATAAGTTCTGTTTCATGTTTTGACACGAATACGTCGGCATAACATTCAAATATATATGGGTGCTGAACCTGCATTCATCATTATGAAAACGGTTATTTGTTTAGACATTATGTTTAGATATGTAACATGGATTTACAGTGCTTTAAATAAATTATATGAAATTCATCCACATTTTTCCAGATTCATGTGGACTTACCTAAACAAAACATTTCCTCAGCAACGAGTCATATGAGAAGGTTGATAGCCTGTCCTCCATCATCTACAGATCCTGCTCTGTTGATCCTTATTTGAGGAGTTGCACAAATACATAAACATTTTCTGTTTAATATGAAATCTGAACTATTTAAAAGAACAGGTTATTAAAACTGTTCTGTCACACCACATTCTCTGTAATATGTAGAAGAATTTGAATGTTGCCTTCATGCCTGCAGAGCAACTAAAAGGAATGTATATATCTACTGATTGGTTAAGATTCTTGGAGAGTTCTTTTCATTCTGATGTAAAATTCACGTATCTTTGTCACGCTTTTTTCTCTAACTAGATGGGTTTGAAACATCGCTGTTACTATATGGCCCAATATTAATAAAATACTAATGACTAGAGTCGCATTACATATTTCACAGGAATTTAAAGTTTAATAAAAATTATTTTTATCGTAAATAAACCTAAATTTACATTTTAATTTTAAAATTATAAATACCATCACGAAACAAAGTTGAAACAGGTATTGTAGGCGGATCAGTTTGTTTACATTTACCGCCTTTCCCACGTTTACGTTTACTTTTGGGTTTTTGATTGGTTTCTGCCTCTACATCTTCATTTTCATTTTCTTTATTAATTTCTCCATTGACAACTTCACCGATCTTTTTTAATGATTTTTCATTAATAGCCAATGTCGATATTTTATCGGCAACATCTTCTTCCTCTTCACCAGGAACATCGGCAGAAGCTTCACCAGCACCTTCAGAAAAAACAAAAATAATTTTTTTTGAGTAATACCAATGAAATTTATCTATTTGTAATTGATTTTGCAGTGAAATTATCATTTAACTTATGATATCATTTAACTTAGCTTAATTTATTTAAATTTAAAATATATGTATAATTTTTGTAAAATATAATAGCACAACATCACTGCATATTAACGTCGCATAGTTTCTTTTATACGGATTTACAGGAGATGCTTGTGAATTGACCACTCTTATGCACAGTTTGTTTACATCAACTCAACAAGCTAACTGAATTAGGTGTAGAAAATGTTCTGTTGCTATAAAATTTGTTACTAATAATGGAACTACTGTTTTTGGTATGGTGGTTGGTATGGTGGTTTGGTATGGTGGTTCTCAAATTGTGACTGCTATTAAAATATTATATTAACTAGTTGTCAACCAAGTGGTCAATCAAGACCCAAATTTTTTTACTAAAAATTTTATTTTCCTTTTTTTTAGCAATATTTTGGTGGTAACATAATTTGATGAAAGAGATCAAAAGTTTTTACCAAGAATTTTGATTTTTTCTCAATTATAATTTTAACAGTGCATAGTCTTTAAGATAAAAATGTAATTTGATCAAGGAATCAAATTGGACTCAATTTTTTTAATTTTTATTACTGAACATTTTGATCTTTTTTTGCAAATTTTATTCTAAATATTACATAATTCAGTCATTAGTATTAAAAAAAAACTGTACGGTGTATTTGAAATAAAAATGTGTCAACAAGAAAGCAAGGAAAGTAATGCATCCTTTTGCCAGCTTTTTTTTTTATTAATGAGAAATACACAAAAAAAAGAGCTCATATACAGCCCCAAACATTTTGAATTCTACTAAAAATAAACAGTAATTAGTAATAATCCAACTACCAGTTCTAATATTTTACAACTAATAGATTAGAATGTATAAAGACGTTAGTGTACCATCTTATAAAATACAACTTTGACATTTTCTCAGATAGCATGTATTAAGATAAATATTATTTTATTTATTTATTAAAATCTATTCAATTTATTATTAAAAATAAATGTTTTAAATCACTTTCACCATCAATCATCATGGATTCAAACACCACAAATTATTAATTATTTTTAATAATTGCGCAATTAGAAAACCATACTTCTAGAAAATATAGACTTACTAAACAGTACGTTATCCAATAATCCCCGCCTGAAGCTAGAATTTGCGTTAATATGCAAGATAATAAGCATATAGCAATAGTACAAATATTCCCACCAGCTCTAAGATAAGCTCCATAAACGCCATAACTAACAGTACCAACTGAACGCATTTCAGCAACTTCTGGTGGTTCTTGTTGTACATTAACAAAATGTTGTATATCTTTTTGCCATCATGCTATGATTTTATTGACTTTTATAAATCCACCATCTATAAAAGGTTTGATATGGCGACAGTTGACCATTTGATATCCATACAACACACAGTAATATTTGGTATTGTTGACACATCATAATAAGAAATGCAAGTCTTATGTTCATTTTTGTTTTTTCACATTTAGTCTCTTCCAAGGAAATTTAAGAGCTATTTTTTTAACAGAACATTTATTTTAACATATAAATAAATGTATTGACCTAAGATATATTCATTACATAAACAAGGGAAACAGCTACCTCAAATTAAGAAAACTACACTAGATATCTGGAGACTTCTGGAAGTTTCATACAAATCAATTAATAAAAGATGTAAAAGAAAATTGGAGATATCGGAATCTTAAAATTCTAGCTAGCAGTAGAGCAGAGTGAAGAAGGACATGGCTGAAGGAACCAGTATCAGAGCAGATTAATAATGATTTACACTTAGAAATGACTTTATAGAAAGTGAATAGAAAATCGCCTTTTATAATGCTGGCAATTTACCTTTACTTCAAACTCTTCTACCATTAGCTTTAACTTCCGTCTTAAAGTTTACTTTAATTATTTTTGTTAATATTTTCAAAAAGTTTTGAACAAGTTTTATATGTAAGCATTTTTTACACATATTATTTAAAATCACAAAGCCTATAAGATAAGCAATACTTTACTTTCTCAATATCTTCTTTATATATTTTTCTGTTTTTACTTTTAGAAAAGAAGATATTTGTCAAGCATTTTCTTTTTTTAAATTTTAGAAAAATGTAATGTAAATTAGGAATATTTTGATAAAGTGGGGGGGCATTATTTACCTTTACATACCTTTGTAAATGTATTTTTATGTACACACTTTTTTAAATATTGCAACAGCCAATCTGGAATTACAATTTCACAAATATACAGCCAGATATTACAAATGGTAAAACACACTTCATTATAACGTGCTGGTTCCATAATAACGGAAAAATTTAAGAGTATAGAAGACAAACTGGGAATTTGCCAATTGAAGTGTCTAAAATGAAATACCAATGACCAAAACTACGCTTAATAAATCAATTCTAATAGATTACAGAAGTTAAATAACACTGAGCATTGTATCAATGTTTCCATTGTACAATGTTATGGTACCTAAAACAAAGCTTTTAAACACAACCTATTTCAGCAATCAATTAAAACAAAAGTACTCGCTTATCAATATAAATACGGCTATGCAAGCCCCTACCCTAATGCAGCCCATAAATACCTGTGGATTTCAAGTATCTTGATTGTCTTTCCAATGATCAGTTAATCGGCCTGTTACTTTGCCCCTTAATCCGTCCATAAACAGCATTCCTGATTTCAACAAGACCTGGCTAAAAGGGTTACTATCGATTTGATTTAAAATTGCTAAATCTCATCAGAAAAATTTGACAGCGATGCATTCTCCATTTAGGGAAGTCGGGGAAAAGCCAGGTTAAGTAACAGCAAGTACGATGTAGGTATAACATATTTCAATTCACTGTCAGCATGACAAACCACGATAACACTAACATTATTAAATGCATCGCTTTCTAAAGACCAAAATTTTTCCTCGGGTAGGACATTCTAAAGCTAATTAGCAGCACATCTTTGTGGAGAAGATATATATTTTAAAAATAGCAACGAAAGTACATAACTGAATAATATATGAACAAACACAACATACATCAAATACAAAATATTCTGATACATACTCAAGAGATTTCCTAATCTTTATACATCAGGTATCATTAACAGTAGTAATCCTGCTAATGAAAAATCTGTTAATTATCTCTGAAAGGTATTACAAAAGAAAAAATTCCAATATTTTTAAAGGGGTAATTAAAGAATTTTAAAAATATTATTATAAATAAATAATTAGTTGTCATTACTAATAATAAACGGGTAGTAGTAGTAGTAGTAGTAACAATGATTAATTATTACCTGGACAGATGACTGACGTTTGTGCAATGGTTTATCAGAACCATCAGCTTCTTCACTATCTGGTCTAGATGATAACAATTTTGTAAAATCTTTACCAGATTCTTGAAGCTCTTTATAAGTACCTTCGGCTAACACATTTCCCTGAAAAAAAATTATATATTTGAAAAAAACAACAAACAGTACATCTGATAACTTACAATTTTATAAGACAGACTTTTGCTTAAACAGGTTAATAAATAATATACCAGTTACAATATAATGAAATGAGATGACAGAATATTTCACACGGTTTACTTGCTTAATTTCTATTATGTTAGTTACATAATCATAGCAACAAGGCAGGTGCTGTGATTAATCTACTTGGCAGGCAATCTCACATGAGTCACAAGTTATTCCCAAAAAGTGACAAAGTCTTTCACCATTTTCAAAAATAACAATACTTTCATGGTAGGCTTATTAAAGAAACATGCGATAAAATTGTTTAGTGTAACTTTTTATCACTCAATCAAATATAAAGGCCCATTAAATTTATGTGTACTCAACTTTACAAGTGACTCACTTAATTTGCTACAGAAACTGACTGTATAGTGAATATCATAATATTCAGAAAAAACCACTTTGACCGGATGCTTCTGGACCACAGACACATTTCACATATCACAATCATAAGAAAGACTGGAATGTACAGTGTAAAGCAACAAATTAAGATTGTCCTTTCTGTTATAAAACAATACACTGTTTTAAATTTGAAGGGGAAATTAATTTATTAAAAACAGATTTGTTTATAAATATACTATATACTTTTCACTTAATAAATAACTATTTTTCCTGTCCTTTATGTACTTTCACTATATAACTGATTCCAATAATGTATTCACTCCTTCATATTATACTATGACTAGGCAGACTACATGATCTACTTGCTAATTATAATCATGCCATTAAACAATTCTCAGTACGTAGTTTTATTCTAAGACTGCACTTTATTTCCTTTCAAAAGCATTATCCCTGAAAATATTTTATACCATTATCCATTTAGTATCTTCAGCATAGTATAGTATCAGTCTTATATTACATTTTATTGTTCTTTATTTGGATGTTTATATAACTGTACACTGCAATCACTTTTTCATATCTCTGTATTGAACAAAATAGTGTAATCATTATGAATAAAAAATATAAATGTTTTGTGATTATATAAAGAAGTCAGAGGCATTAGAAAGAGTAGAGTTAGAAAGGGGAGTGCTGAAAAAAACTGATAAGGAATTAGTAAAACAGCAGTAAAAGACTGGGAAAAAGAGACTAAGAGTATCAGTCAATATTATTCAGGTGTGTTCCAAGGATTCTTTACATTCTAATCTCATCCTATACTAACAAAACTTTTTTTAGATGATATCCTTTGGCTATAATTTAATCAAAAAAGAAATTTACGCATTAGTTTGACTATACAATCATTATTTATCCCAATAGGACAATGAATGCATTAGTATTGTAGGCTTATACCTTGCATAAACAAATAATGTTACTCTTAAAATCCTAACAGTTATCTGTAGTAATAGTTATCTGATTTGTTCAGATTAATAGTTGTTTATTGAATTTTTTTTCAATGCAGTAAAAAAAAACTTTATAACCTTTAAAATTTTACATACAAATTAAACAACAAACTTAAAAAAGTTACATTTTAAATTGTATTAGTAATAAATACAAGCTATAAAATTTGGGTACAATTTTAAATGATTTTGAAATCAGTAAGGTATCAATGACAATATATTTTTAATCTAAAAGTAGAGACAAAGTGTATAAACCACTGTTTCTTGATAGAAGAGGTAAATTAATTTGTTTCTTTATATCTGTTCCAGTTTTCCTAATGGTTAAAACATAATATATAAAACACTCAAGGTGCAAGACTACCTATTAGTTACTTTTTCTAAGAATAATCAGTTCATTAAATGGAATCAGTTTGGCTCAGTGAAGAAGACAATGAGATATCATTCCATTTCTCACTTTCCTTAGTATCCTTTACAAGATACTGTTACCTTCAGAATGGTTATAACAGTTTGAGAATGATTATGCCGATTTTATTATAAACTTTTATTTCATGTCCAGATGCTTACATCCTTTTAGAGTATGGCACCTGACTTATACAATCATGTTTCAGACATGTTACAGTAATATGCAGTACCAAAAACTGAACATCAGCAAACCTAATGTTTACTTTACACAAGGTTGCACACCACCATACTGGGGTTTACGTGTTAGGGACTACCTAATGAACAATTTCCTGAATGTTGAATTGACCAAGATGGTCAAATTCCCTGGCAACCTCAACCCCCTGATGTTATGCCACTTGATTTCTTTCTTTGGGTGTTTGTCAAAGACAGGTTGTTCACAACAAATATTGTCAACCTCAATGAACTACAAAGAAGAAGTGAAGGAGTAATTAATAAAATAATTTCGGATATTCTTCATGTGTGGCAAAAAATTGAATATCATCTGGACATTTTACGTACCGTAAAATGTGCTCATGAGGAACTTACTTAAGTGTTATAAACAAACTATTTGAAATGCCTTGTTCAACAATAAAACATGCATGTAAGTACATTACTTTGTTTTTTTTTTTTTATTAACACCTAAAATGAGCTGAATACTTTATGGATCGCATTGCATATAAAACAATTTTGTTATAAAAAAATTTTGTACAAAAAAATTCGGTTGGTGGGTAAATGGGTTAACGTACAGTTAAAGTAATTTTTTTTTTGATTCAACAAAATCTAAAAGAAATTTATTAAACAAATACTAATTGAAATTAATGTATTTACCTGATTATAGGTCCAAGTTTTTTCCAATACTTTCTCCTGCAAAATGGGGGGGGTTGACCTGTATATAGGGCTGACTTAGATTTGAATTCAACTGGGTTTGTAAAATTGTTTCATAGTTTATTTTCATTTCTATATTCATGATGGAGAACTTATTACAGTTAATATTTAAAATATATTACTTATTACCATTAATAAAAGCACCTAATTAATGAAAAAGGTTGGATAGATGAGTCTTTGGTCAACGAGTGGCTTAAAATAGTCTAGTCCAAGAAGATAGCAATTTGTTATTATAAGATGCATTCAGGGTTCATGTAACTGAAAATAAATAAATAATAACTAAATCTGTGTTTTTTTTTTTGCTTTAAATTTTAAAGCACGGATTTAGTTACAATACCTGTCGATATGACTTCACAGTTATAGGTTTTGGATGTAGTTGTGAACAAGCCTAGTAAAGATAATCTTAAAAAAAATTATAATTGTTGGATGTGAAACAACTGTCATCAGCTTACTCCTACTTTAAGAATAAAGAAATCTCTTCCATGAGCTTATTATGCGAGTGGATTATTAAGTCATGGAAATCGATAACATCAGATAGCATTAGAGCAAGGATTTAAAAAATGTTGCATTAGCAATACACTAGATGGAAATGAAGATGATATTCTGTGGAAAGAAGAATCAAACTATGAAAAAAACATTTTATTTTCATAAATAAATGATGATTGCATCAATTCAAGAGTTCATGTGTTGTGAGTAAATCTTTTTATGAAGTAGTGAATTATTTAATGCATTTTTGTTTTCACAAAAATATAGAAACACATTTTAAATAATAATTTAAAAATTGCAATCAGTATCATTTCTTTTAAAATATTTCTAACTATAAATCTTGTATACAATTTAACATTTTTCTTATTTATCATGATACTATTTAGATACAAAATTTAAGCAAGTATGTATAATATAACAAAATATATAAAATAGTATAATAAAAAGTATGTACAGTACTTTATAATTATGTATAATAAATTTCAAAATTAATTTCTTATCGGTAAAATTTTATTTGGTGGGAAAAAAATTTCTACAAATTTTATTTTACTGAAAATTAAATTCAAAATTAGGGAGTTCAGCCTATATTCAGGGTCGACATACATTCAAATAAATATGTTATCTATACATGCTTGAAAATGCATTCAACTGAATGCAAATAATATTTACAAATATTATTTGAAAATAATAATTAAACTGAAGATGACCCTCAGCCAGGAAGGTCTTCGACTTTAACTGATGACACCCAAGTTCAGAAAATCAATGATCTGGTGCGTGCGAATTGCCGACTGATTTTCAAAGAACTTGCAGAAGAGGTTAGCACCTCGATTGGACCATGCCATAACATTTTGACTGAAAAATTGAACGTGCATTGAGTTGCACAAAGTTTGTTCCTTGTTTGATGACCAAACAGCAGAAAGAACATCGATTGGACTGTTTGTCGACAACTTCTTGAGCAAGCCAATGATGATGAAAAATAAATGCAAAGGATCATAACAGGAGACGAAAGCTGGATTACCAGTTATGACATCGAGACAAAAATTCAATCACTATAATGGATTGGCAAAGGACCTCTTCGCCCCAAGAAAGTAAATCAGTTTCGATCCAATGTCAAAGTGATGCTCTCTGTTTTTTCAATTTTAATGGAACTGTGCATTTTAAATTCATATCTCAAGGTGAAACAGTGAGCCATGTGTACTATCAAGGTGTTTTATAACAATTATGTGAAATATTCTGCAAAAAGAGAGACCAGAGTTGTAGTGAGACAACTCATGGTTTCTTCACTATGACAATGTGCCCGCACACTCAACTTTGTCAATTCGTCAGTTTTGTGCCAAAAATCAAATGACTGACCTCCCTCAGCCTTCCTACTCACCAGACCTGGCTTCTTGCAATTTTTCTTATTTCTGAAATTAAAATCAGTGACACACCATTTTTTAGACCATTGATAACATTAAAACAAATTCATCACTGACCTTAAAAAAAGCCATTTCAAATGAAGCTATCCGGGACTGCTTCGTGAAGTGGAAACACCACTGGGAAAAGTGTGTGAATAAGGGAGAGTTGTACTTTGAAGGGGACAAGAACCAATAATCTATGAAATTAATAATAAACAATAATAAAATAAAGTTTGGTTATTTTCTGAACAGAACTTGTATACAAAGCAACAAAAGTTACCAGAAATTATTAATATCTAAAACAATATGACTTTCTGTGCATTTATCCTCTGTAAGAGACATAATGACAGCTGTTTTAACAAAACCATTGTTTTTAATAGAACAATTTGTCTACTGAATGACAGAGGCAGTTCTTTTTCTAGATGGAATAAAAGGCATAATCCATTCATTTTATTAAAATGTATTGAAATAAGAGTACTGAACAGGTCTTTAAAAAATGGTTAGTTTTCTACAGCAATTAAGAAATTATTTACGGATATTAGTAATAGATAAAGATTAAAAAAAATAATAGAAGACGAATAGAAATTATCATCTATGATTCTACACAAATTAGATTAATATGAATATATTAAACAATAAAAAATATATATAAATAAAACTTACACTTTCCAACACAACAATGTGTTCAACATTGTTCAAATATTGCAACTGATGTGTTATCAGTATTCTAGTCTTATTTTTTAAGTAATCTGTAAAAACAAAAATTAATAATTACTTTAATTAAAAAAAACTATATCGTAAATAATATAAAAATAATTTTAATATTTTAAGATTTACTACAACTTTCCTTCATATTTTGAGTGTCGCTTGATGAAATGAACATATTTCAGGAGCGCTTTCTTCAGGTGAAAATGAAGAAAAACTTTACATACAAACTTAAACCTCAAACATTTGGTTTTCCAGTTACAGAAACTGAAAGATTTTTCCACTAATTTCTACTAAAAATGTAAACTTTAACTTTATCTGAAGAATTTAAAAAAGTAATCATAATGCCTGTATCGCTATTATTAACTATAATTTTTTTATTTATAAATCTCATCAACTGTCAAAAATCAGTCTTTTTTGATATCTTGATAAATAAACTTGAACAAATTGTTGATAAACTTATAAATAAATATTCAATAAAATTTGTAAAAAATTTAGTTTGAGCCAACTGATGAATGTGAACAAAACAAAACAAGAGAACATTTTAAAACAACAAAAAAATTAAGAAATTACTAAATAATTTTGGTGAAAAGCACAATGCAATACTTAAATTTTCCAAGTATTAAGTATGTATTTTACAACAAAAAAATTTGTGGGTATAAAAACAACTTAAAATTGGTAAGTCATTAATGGGAAAGTACCTTTATTTTCAGATATTTACAATGTATCATTTATATTAAGTTAATATAATTTTAAAGATATCAAAATAATAACAATAAAATACATTATTTATACTTATTTTATTTCTCTTAACCTACAACAAACAATTAAAGTAAATTTGTTAACACAATTAAACAAAATAAATTAAATTTACTGGATGATTATGCAATTCTACTTTTTTAAAAACACTATACCTTTTGAATTCATTCTGCAATATTGTATTCTTAAAATTATAATATGCTTACTTCTAATTAAATTATTTTAAATTTTTTTTAAGCTTCTGATGTAAGGCTTAAAATAAAGTACCCAGGCATATTAATTAAAGGGGAAAACGTAAAATACCAAAACAGAAGCAGTTCCTGTGTTTTAACAATCATCTCCTCCTCTATCTTCCACGGGAATTGTATCAGCTATCCCCCTAACCTCCAGTATTGTCATATTAGCAGCCTCTTCTTAACTGGGACTCAGTATTGAGAATTGGCAACTCTACCGATACAACAGTACTGACTCTTTATTTCCTACCGCTTAAGAATTGTATAAAAAGAAATTTCTTAACATTCCTGTCAAAAGTTATTTTCTTTTACTTAATAATGTTTTAAGCACCTCTATCCCATACATTGTGATTTATCATTTTTACATTCTGATGTAGATTTTGGATTCAGTAAAATATAAAACAATTAAAATAACTGTAATGCTATCTAACAGGAAACTAGATTAAAATTTAACCGATACAAATAACTCTTAAACATTCATTCTTAATGACTGATTATATTACTTTAGCAGTAGAAAGTGAAGTTCCTTGGTAGGTAATGGGAAGTAAAACTAGTATAGAAATAATATTTAAAAAAATAATAATATGTAATCTTTTACTTAATCACAATCTATTCTAAAATTAATTTCATTCCTGCAGACGTTAAATTAAAACAAATAGTTAAGTGATAAATAATCATAAAATTTAGTGTAAAATACAGTTTTATTCCAGATAAAAGATACCAGCAATGCACATGAATAAAAATTTTCATACCTGTCGGTGTTAGGTCCATGAACACAGAGAAAAATGCACAAACACAACACTAATAAATTCACGACCAAGAAGTTATAAGTTAAGTTAAATCACCTATAAGTTATATAAGCCGGCACCGCATTAGAATCAGGAAGTCTCTGTCCATCGTTCAAAGACTCATACTGTGTTTGTTATAATTCATCATTAATGTGAATTACAATAAATATAATTATATTGATAATTGACTCAAGGCTTTTCCTTTATGCAATTGAACCAGGGAATAATTAAACATATTCTGAATAATTAAACCTAACTGAGGTAATTCAGCAAGGCAGAAATTATTCAACACCTTTATTATAGCATATTTGATTATTAAAACTTCTAGAAATATAAAGACAGAAGTAAAGGTAAAGTAATGTCAGACCTCCAATTTTCTCTTAAGTTTAAATCTAATTCAGGTTAATGGTTAATTGCATGAACAATCAGAGGGCAAAATCATAATGTTTTTATAACTTTATAACTTTAATGACACATGAACATACACAACAAAAATAAATATTAATAAAATTGTTTATCTTATTCTGATTTTTTGGTATTTTTAAGATGTGTGCGTAATAACAAAAATAAAATGAAGGAACTCAACCTAAACCATTTCTTTCATTACTTTATTCCAATGAACATCTGAATAGTCATTGGGGTAAAATGTAATTTAATAAAACAATACCGCACTATTTTCGTAAGTAAAAAAGAGATTTCAAAAAATATAAGTAAGCAGAATTTTTTCAGAATATCATATTTCCACTAGGATTCTCATAACTGACTTGAGTGTTATTTTCTGCCCTCCATAGCATTATCACTCTAAATTCGTAGTTCAGGCATTTCAGAGTAAACTCCAATCTCCAATCTCCAATCTATGCTAAAACTACTTTTAGCATAGTGCACTATCAATAGTTTTGAGAATTGAGGTACCTGAAATATGTCAACTGCCAAGTTAGTGACAATGCTAGGAAGGGCAAAAAATAACACTCAAATCAAATAGGTAAGCAGATACCTATTTTTTTTTTTTTTTTTTTTTTTTTTTTTTTGTAATAGGTAATCTATTCATTACTTTTTAAACATTTATGATAGATTTTTACTCAATCACATAAACAACTCATTAACATTAATTCACATAACAATTAATTAATTTATTTCACATACTCATTAAATCTGTATAATAGTTAAAACTGTCGGTGAAATTTATTTTAATTGAAAAGGAAATAAACATTAGATTAACAATGTAAACTGCATCATTTTTTTATACACATACTGAACTGAACCTTGTCATATACTGAACAGGCCTACACATCTCATCAGCAATGCAATTTAAGCCAACATAATTTAAAAATATCAAATATTAAAGAAATTGGAATTCTTTAATTTTAAATATAAAAAATGTTTAGATTGATCACTCAGTATTTATCTTATACTTGAGATATGGTACAAAGAAACTTTAATTGTCTTGATGCTTACCTACAATACAATCTTCAAACAGATGTTTACCAACATGAGAATCAACTGCAGACAGTGGATCATCCAAAAGATAAATATCAGCTTTCTTATAAATGGCTCTAAAAAAAAATTAATGAAAACAAACATTTTAAAACATTAATAAACAAAATACGGTGTAATTATACCTTACAAAATACAAAATAGCAATTTGCATTTAATTAGCTAGAACATTTAAAAAATTTTTTAAACCCATACTCTTGCATTAAAAATCAAAATTGTAGATTTAGTAATGTGAAGAAGATTCTAAATTATTGAAAACTTATTATAGTTTTGAGCAATATTACTAGACAACATGTTTTTGTTTGGTTTTGATTAACAGAATTGTACAGGAGAGATTTACTTTCATCTAGACAAGACAAACTTCAGTAAACACTAAATAGATATAGTGTACTGCTCAATTAAAATCCAGCAAAAAAACATTTTCAAGTAACATTAGTCAAATCTAAATAAAACATAAAAGGTATTATTATACCTTTAGGATTTAGGTAAGACAGAAATCTACTTCCATATAATTTGATATTCTACTACACTTTGATCATCTCAAGTGCAACATCATGTAAACTGAAGAGTAATAAATAAGGATGCAATGAAAACGGTCAATTACATTCAATTATCCACATAATATACATTTAATCTATTTCACCTAAAGACCATAAAAGTAAAATTTCTTTCTCCACATAAAATTTTTGAAGCGCTACATAAATATTTTAATTTTTAAATTACTTACATCAATAAAAATTTTCTATATATTACTTTTTTCTATTATTTCTGGAAGTAAATAATAACAGGAAAAATTTAATCGTTAATTAAAATAAAAGGTCTTTATAAAAGACCTGAATTCATTATAGAGACAGACCCTTTCACAATAAATCTAAGCAAATTTTGAAACTTTTTATTTTATTTTATAATCATTCATGTCAACTAAGAGATGCTGTTACTATGTAAAAAGTTATAAAGCTGTAAAATAAAACAAGTTCAAAATTGATTTAAGACCTCAATACTGGAACTTTTTTTTTGTATCATTTTTAACTGCTTAGGGGCTATGTGGTGCCTTGCAGACATTGCCTCGGTCGACCCTAAGTGATATGGCTGTAGACTAGTCCTCCCTTTGTATGCAACTTAGAGCTGCGCTCCTATCAGGGTCCCTCCTGGTTCATCGAGATATCATGTCCTCCTCTCTGGATAAATCTACGCCTGGGATCTTTCTCAATGCAGTTAATACAATGGTAAAAGTATTATTCAGATTTGCCTGGTGGTTCATAAATTTTTTATTAGAATCCGATCAATAATTAGAAACAAACACATAGGCATTGTGATTTGCAAATAAATAATCATACGCTACAGATATATTAAAACTTACCAGCAGTGAATAATCTCCATGATTGTTTTGAACGCTCTATATAAAATGATCTGAAGAAAACTTCCAATAACTCAGAAACATCATGGCGTAATTCAATTTCAAAATCTCCTTCTAACTGTCTGAAATACAATACAAAATATAAAAATATTTTATTATTTTATAAAACATATTTATAAATATGAAAAAAAAATGTTTATACATACATCAAATATCAAAGGAAAGTAATAGTGATATATTTTATAAAGCCTTTCAACGCTCAACAGGTGCTTTAACCATTAGGCTTGCATAACTACTGTATAAAATATACAATTCTTAAATTCACAAGCGATATTTGCCTACAAGATTAAGGTTAAAGAAAAGAGGGCAGTAAGAAACCATTGATGGAGAAACCGCATTATGAAGTAAACACTCTAATGATAAATGTAAATAATAAATGATTTTACACTGACCGGTCATAAAATTGCCCAAATGCTGCAACTAAAAAATTAAAAATTCCAGCAGTTTAACCTGTAGTGACAGGACGGCAATCAAAAGACAAAGCATCATTCTTCTCTACTGCAGTCAAAAATCAAGAATTTTATTTTATTTCTACAAACACTTTAAAGGCT